>NC_074698.1:39345456-39455456 GCF_029448725.1 Salvelinus fontinalis
GCTACCTCTGGCGAGCCCATGGAGGGCTGTGCGGCCCCCAAAGAAATGCCACCCCACACCATGACTGACCCACCGCCAAACCGGTCATGCTGGAGGATGTTGCAGGCAGCAGAACGTTCTCCACGGCGTCTCCAGACTGTCACGTCTGTCACATGTGCTCAGTGTGAACCTGCTTTCATCTGTGAAGAGCACAGGGCGCCAGTGGCGAATTTGCCAGTCTTGGTGTTCTCTGACAAATGCCAAACGTCCTGCACGGTGTTGGGCATTAAGCACAACCCCCACCTGTCGACGTCGGGCCCTCATACCACCCTCATGGAGTCTGTTTCTGACCGTTTGAGCAGACACATGCACATTTGTGGCCTGCTGGAGGTCATTTTGCAGGGCTCTGGCAGTGCTCCTTCTGCTCCTTCTTACACAAAGGCGGAAGTAGTGGTCCTGCTGCTGGGTTGTTGCCCTCCTACGGCCTCCTCCACGTCTCCTGATGTACTGGCCTGTCTCCTGGTAGCGCCTCCATGCTCTGGACACTACGCTGACAGACACAGCAAACCTTCTTGCCACAGCTCGCATTGATGTGAAAGGACCGCCAGCATTCAAAAGTGACCAAAACATCAGCCAGGAAGCATAGGAACTGAGAAGTGGTCTGTGGTCACCACCTGCAGAACCACTCCTTTATTGGGGGTGTCTTGCTAATTGCCTATAATCTCCACCTGTTGTCTATTCCATTTACATAACAGCATGTGACATTTATTGTCAATCAGTGTTGCTTCCTAAGTGGACATTTTGATTTCACAGAAGTGTGATTGACTTGGAGTTACATTGTGTTGTTTAAGTGTTCCCTTTATTTTTTTGAGCAGTGTATAATAATAAAACGTTCTTATTTACAATGACAGCCTACCCCGGCCAAACCTGGACGACGCTGGGCCAATTGTGCGTCGCCCTATGGGACTCCCATTCACTGTCGGATGTCATACGGCCTGGATTCTTAGTTTGTTCTTCTGAAATAGATTTTCTTCATGTCATGTTACGTTAGACCTGTTTAAATTATTTTATTGTGATGGTGTAGAATATATTACATGGAGTTATTGTGATGGTGTAGAATATATTACATGGAGTTATTGTGATGGTGTAGAATATATTACATGGAGTTATTGTGATGGTGTAGAATATATTACATGGAGTTATTGTGATGGTGTAGAATATATTACATGGAGTTATTGTGATGGTGTAGAATATATTACATGGAGTTATTGTGATGGTGTAGAATATATTACATGGAGTTATTGTGATGGTGTAGAATATATTACATGGAGTTATTGTGATGGTGTAGAATATATTACATGGAGTTATTGTGATGGTGTAGAATATATTACATGGAGTTATTGTGATGGTGTAGAATATATTACATGGAGTTATTGTGATGGTGTAGAATATACTACATATACTACGCTTAGCGCCCCTAACCTCCATTCACTATTCCAGTGCAGGCTATGGTTGACATGGTTTTGTTGTGTGTAGAATATATTACATGGATTTATTCTACTTTTTAAAATGTTAAACAAAGGTCTGTATCAGTGGCTTGTAGGCTGTGAGTGGAATCCAGGAGATGCTTAATGTGTTGATGTTAATTAAGGGTCAATTACCATGAGACTGTCAGTTATCAGCATGAGATTCACCGGCTGACAAAATGTCATGACCGACACAGCCCTAGGTGACATCAATAAGGGATCATAGCTTTCACCAGGAGTCACCTGGTCAGTCTATGTCATGGAATAAACAGGTATTCCTAATGTTTTGTACACAGTGTATATCATGTGTATATAACAAATAAACAAACTTTAACTGAGAAGGGAAGGGGGAGGGCAGCCAGGAAGGGAGGGGAAAAGATGGACAGATTTGTGTTTAGTTTGTAGGTGAACAAAACATGAAAAACACATAGGTCCTTAAATGATGTGTCCTCAATTATTATGTAATCTAAACATCTCAGTTGAGTCAAGGAGGCCAGATGACAACAGCAGCAGCCAGGAGGAAATGATATGGTAGATGATGATGTAGGAGACCCAGACACAGACCTAGAGTAGTGGGGTCAGGATGTAGGAGACCCAGACACAGACCTAGAGCAGTGGGGTCAGGATGTAGGAGACCCAGACACAGACCTAGAGTAGTGGGGTCAGGATGTAGGTGACCCAGACACAGACCTAGAGCAGTGGGGTCATGATGTAGGAGACCCAGACACAGACCTAGAGTAGTGGGGTCATGATGTAGGAGACCCAGACACAGACCTAGAGTAGTGGGGTCATGATGTAGGAGACCCAGACACAGACCTAGAGCAGTGGGGTCATGATGTAGGTGACCCAGACACAGACCTAGAGTAGTGGGGTCATGATGTAGGAGACCCAGACACAGACCTAGAGTAGTGGGGTCAGGATGTAGGAGACCCAGATACAGACCTAGAGTAGTGGGGTCATGATGTAGGTGACCCAGACACAGACCTAGAGTAGTGGGGTCATGATGTAGGTGACCCAGACACAGACCTAGAGCAGTGGGGTCATGATGTAGGTGACCCAGACACAGACCTAGAGCAGTGGGGTCATGATGTAGGAGACCCAGACACAGACCTAGAGCAGTGGGGTCATGATGTAGGAGACCCAGACACAGACCTAGAGCAGTGGGGTCATGATGTAGGAGACCCAGACACAGACCTAGAGCAGTGGGGTCATGATGTAGGAGACCCAGACACAGACCTAGAGCAGTGGGGTCATGATGTAGGAGACCCAGACACAGACCTGGAGCAGTGGGGTCATGTTTTATTGTCAGCCGTTTATTGTCATGCAAAAGGCTGTTGGTCTCAAGGTAAATGACCGTTAGTTAACATTGACACTTTATCACCTCCAGGCCTCCACTGTCTACCAGCTGCTGATGAGCACATTTGGAACATCTACATTTTAAAAAGTCAGAATTGAATGTTCACCATCACAATAAATCCATTATTTATTTTAGGCAGGTCTAAAGAAACATGATATGAAGAAAATGTTTTTTAGAAGAACAGAATATGAGTCGCCTACTTTATGTTAACTGGCTCCATGATATAGGATGTAGGCTTGTTCATTTAGCAGACTAGATACTGTATGTTATCTGGCTAGATACTGTGTGTTATCTGACTAGATACTGTATGTTATCAGACTAGATACTGTATGTTAGATACTGTATGTTATCTGACTAGATACTGTGTGTTATCTGACTAGATACTGTATGGTAGATACTGTATGTTATCTGACTAGATACTGTATGTTATCTGACTAGATACTGTATGTTATCTGACTAGATACTGTATGTTAGATACTGTATGTTGTCTGGCTAGATACTGTATGTTATCTGACTAGATACTGTATGTTATCTGGCTATGCTCCATGTCATAGGATGTAGGCTTGTTCATTTAGCAGACAAGACAGACCTATGGTTATAAGTCATGTGCCATTATTTTATATTATATGATTTTATAGAAAGAAGAAATTGTAATTAGCTGAATAAAATAGAAAGGATATTTTTCTCATTCCAGAGCGAGTGCCCATTTGAAGTGTCTATTTTGAGTGTAAAAGTGATCATTTGAAACAGTTATTTGGCAACTTTAGAAATGATTGATACAAATTTTAGTAAAGCCAATTCTAAAGTGTAGTTTCACCAGGACATCTAACTGAGGCATTTCAACAGTGGCATTGCAACAGGTAGTCAGGGAGACATGCACTTAAACACATCCCCTCATTCATCTAGAAATATAACAGACTTTATTATAGTTTCACCAGGACATCTGCTGAGGCATTTCAACAGTGATACAGCAACAGGTAGCCAGGGAGACATGCACTTAAACACATCCCCTACATTCATCTAGAAATATAACAGACTTTATTATAGTTTCACCAGGACATCTGACTGAGGCATTTCAACAGTGGCAGATCAACAGGTAGCCAGGGAGACATGCACTTAAACACATCCCCTCATTCATCTAGAAATATAACAGACTTTATTATAGTTTCACCAGGACATCTACTGAGGCATTTCAACAGTGATACAGCAACATGTAGTCAGGGAGACACTTAAACACATCCCCTCATTCATCTAGAAATATAACAGACTTTATTCAAAAAATGTAATGTAGAGTTTATTCTCTCAATACTGCCACTTTATTCTCAAAGTATTGCCACGGAGACAACAGAATAATAGGATATGATGGAAAGAGACACCAGACAAGGCATAGAGACAGCAACAGAAGAATAGGATATGATGGAGAGAGACACCAGACAAGACATAGAGACAGCAACAGAATAATTGTATATGATGGAGAGAGACACCAGACAAGACATAGAGACAGCAACAGAATAATTGTATATGATGGAGAGAGACACCAGACAAGACATAGAGACAGCAACAGAATAATATGATATGATGGAAAGAGACACCAGACAAGACACAGAGACAGCAACAGATGAATAGGATATGATGGAAAGAGACACCAGACAAGACACAGAGACAGCAACAGATGAATAGGATATGATGGAAAGAGACACCAGACAAGACATAGAGACAGCAACAGAAGAATAGGATATGATGGAAAGAGACACCAGACAAGACATAGAGACAGCAACAGAAGAATAGGATATGATGGAGAGAGACACCAGACAAGACACAGAGACAGCAACAGAAGAACTGTATATGATGGAGAGAGACACCAGACAAGACACAGAGACAGCAACAGAAGAACTGTATATGATGGAGAGAGACACCAGACAAGACATAGAGACAGCAACAGAAGAACTGTATATGATGGAAAGAGACACCAGACAAGACATAGAGACAGCAACAGAAGAACTGTATATGATGGAAAGAGACACCAGACAAGACATAGAGACAGCAACAGAATAATAGGATATGATGGAAAGAGACACCAGACAAGACATAGAGACAGCAACAGAAGAATAGGATATGATGGAAAGAGACACCAGACAAGACATAGAGACAGCAACAGAAGAACAGGATATGATGGAGAGAGACACCAGACAAGACATAGAGACAGCAACAGAAGAATAGGATATGATGGAAAGAGACACCAGACAAGACATAGAGACAGCAACAGAAGAATTGTATATGATGGAGAGAGACACCAGACAAGACATAGAGACAGCAACAGAAGAATAGGATATGATGGAGAGAGACACCAGACAAGACATAGAGACAGCAACAGAAGAATAGGATATGATGGAAAGAGACACCAGACAAGACATAGAGACAGCAACAGAAGAATAGGATATGATGGAAAGAGACACCAGACAAGACATAGAGACAGCAACAGAAGAATAGGATATGATGGAGAGAGACACCAGACAAGACATAGAGACAGCAACAGAAGAATAGGATATGATGGAAAGAGACACCAGACAAGACATAGAGACAGCAACAGAAGAATAGGATATGATGGAAAGAGACACCAGACAAGACATAGAGACAGCAACAGAAGAACAGGATATGATGGATAGAGACACCAGACAAGACATAGAGACAGCAACAGAAGAATAGGATATGATGGAGAGAGACGCCAGACAAGACACAGAGACAGCAACAGAAGAATAGGATATGATGGAAAGAGACACCAGACAAGACATAGAGACAGCAACAGAAGAATAGGATATGATGGAAAGAGACACCAGACAAGACATAGAGACAGCAACAGAAGAATAGGATATGATGGAAAGAGACAGATTGGCTTAATGGCAAGGTCAGAGGTCAGAGTTTATGTTTGAAGATGTTGAGTGGTTTTTGGAAATACACTGGTGTTAAATTCATGGGTTTAACTGTTGAAATTCCTTCTCGTACCCCCCTACTGGCTATGGGCCACCAATGTCTTCAAATCCTAGGGTAGAGAGAGGAGCTGCTACCCCTGGGGAGAGAAGAGCTGCTACCCCTGGGGAGAGAAGAGCTGCTACCCCTGGGGAGAGAGGAGCTGCTACCCCTGGGGAGAGAGGAGCTGCTACTCCTGGGGAGAGAGAGGAGCTGCTACCCCTGGGGAGAGAGGAGCTGCTACCCCTGGGGAGTGAGGAGCTGCTACCGCTGGGGAGAGAGGAGTTGATACCCCTGGGGAGAGAGAGGAGCTGCTACCCCTGGGGAGAGAGGATCTGCTACCCCTGGGGAGAGAGGAGTTGATACCCCTGGGGAGAGAGGAGCTGCTACCCCTGGGGAGAGAGGAGCTGCTACCCCTGGGGAGAGAGGAGCTGCTACCCCTGGGGAGAGAGGAGTTGATACCCCTGGGGAGAGAGGAGCTGCTACCCCTGGGGAGAGAGAGTAGCTTCAACCAGGAGAGACTGCGATTCTGCTCGGGAAGAGCTTAACGATTGGTGGTTGTTGGGGCACGTCTGGCAGGATCTTCAGTGATGAAGACTGCTCAACTTGCTGATGTTTCACAATATGCCATGGCCGTCTCAGTCACCAGGTCTCAACACAATTGAACACCACCATCAACAAAACACCAAACTATCGAATTTCTTGTGGAAGAATGATGTCACATCCCTCCAATAGACTTCCAGCCAGTTGTAGAATGTATATCAAGGCACATTGTAAGAGCTATAAAGAGAGAGGGAGTGGGAGAGAGAACAGGCAGAACCTGATATGTAAATGAGCAGAGCACAAGGAAGTAACTTTCAACGACCGAATGATCATTCAGACTCTGTTTCTATTGAGAGATAAAAGGTAAGACGACGATTGTAATGTGTATTCATATTGTTGATGATATTGTTATGTGTATTCATATTGTTGATGATACTGTTATGTGTATTCATATAGTTGATGATATTGTTATGTCTATTCATATAGTTGATGATATTGTGTATTAATATAGTTGATGATATTGTTATGTGTATTCATATAGTTGATGATATTGTTATGTATATTCATATAGTTGATGATATTGTTATGTGTATTCATATAGTTGATGATATTGTTATGTGTATTCATATAGTTGATGATATTTTTGGTGGACAGTGTTATAATAGTCCTCTTCTCCTTAAAATGTATTTGATATTAATTAGATGCGTGAATTCGTTCTGTGTCCATCTGTGTGCCCCAGGGTGATCACTAGAATCTAAAAGGGTTCTTTGGCTGTCCCCATAGGATAACCCTTTGTAGAACCCTTTTTGGTTCCATGAAGAACCCTTTCCACAGAGGGTTCTACATGGAAGCCAGAAGGGTTCTACCTGGAACCCAAAAGCGTCTCCTATGGGGACAGCCAGAGGACCCGGTTGGAACCCTTTATTCTAAGAGTGTACTGTATCATAGGTCTATAGACTTGTCTTCTCAAAACACAACAAGCAAACAAACATGTTCTCTTTCTAATCGACTGTTAATGCTTTTCACTCAGGAAGGTTTGTTGTGTGAAGGAGACAATTATTGTGGAAAGACTAACAACAACTTACACTTCCTCAAAACTTGGAGGCTATACTGGACGGGCGAGCAGGTGCAGGAAGTGATCGATTGAATAGCATGCATTTAGTTTTACTTGCGTTTAAGAGCAGTTGGAGGCCAAGGAAGGACAGTTGTATGGCATTGAAGCTCGTCTGGAGGTTAGTTAACACAGTGTCCAAAGAGGGGCCAGAAGTATTCAGAATGGTGTCATCTTCGTAGAAGTGTGTAGAAGTGGATCAGAGAATCACCAGCAGCAAGAGCAACATCAATGATGTATACAGAAAAGAGAGCTGTTATTGGTAATGGTGAGAGGTTAGCATGTTTTGTTGTAGCCTCTGTTATTGGTAATGGTGAGAGGTTAGCATGTTTTGTTGTAGCCTCTGTTATTGGTAATGGTGAGAGGTTAGTATGTTTTGTTGTAGCCTCTGTTATTGGTAATGGTGAGAGGTTAGCATGTTTTGTTGTAGCCTCTGTTATTGGTAATGGTGAGAGGTTAGTATGTTTTGTTGTAGCCTCTGTTATTGGTAATGGTGAGAGGTTAGCATGTTTTGTTGTAGTCTCTGTTATTGGTAATGGTGAGAGGTTAGCATGTTTTGTTGTAGCCTCTGTTATTGGTAATGGTGAGAGGTTAGCATGTTTTGTTGTAGCCTCTGTTATTGGTAATGGTGAGAGGTTAGCATGTTTTGTTGTAGCCTCTGTAACTTTCTCACACATTATTATTCATGATTGATGCATGGTTTGTCCTAATCCTAATCCAGATCTGTTCAAACCAACTCTTAGTTTCCTGATTCAGATCTGTTTAAACCAACTCTTAGCATCCTGATTCAGATCTGTTTAAACCAACTCTTAGTTTCCTGATTCAGATCTGTTTAAACCAACTCTTAGTATCCTGATTCAGATCTGTTTAAACCAACTCTTAGTTTCCTGATTCAGATCTGTTTAAACCAACTCTTAGTGTTATTATTCATTGTTTATTTATGATTTGTATTAATCAAGGCATCATCAGGATTAATTTAGTATTGTTTAGAAATGTGTTATCTACTCCCTTAGACAGAAAATTACTCCAGTCATCATCCACAGTTCAGTTACTATTGGGCAAAACACAACCCAAAACACAACCAAAACAAACTGCAAATGTAACCAACGAGTTTGGAACCAAATACTACACTTTTAACTACTTTAATACACTATAAGTGAATTGGTCAGAAAACTTATGACTTCTTCAAATAGGGGGACTAGATACATAAAGTGCTTTTATTTCTAAATGGTGAAACAGATATGTATTAAAATATCCTCAAATAAAAGGTGACATTATATACTGTCACCTCATATAAAACATTTGATCTGAAATCCAAAATGTTGGAGTACAGAGCCACATTTAAAATGTTAGCTTCACTGTTAAAATAGATATGGTGTGGACTGTATACTCAATACAATCTAAATCTGATACCTCACTGTCTGTCTTTTGACTGATACTGATTTTTAAACTGGTCTGGTCAGTCTACTCAAATATTTGTAATGGTGAGAGTAATAGTACTATCATTTTTTCTCTCTACAATTAATATTGTGATCATTTATAATAATGAAACATTAATATATGAATATATATGGTAGGTTTCAGGACATGGATGTATCTGAATATGTTGAAAAATATATACTGCCACTATTTTCACCACCAAAGAATAGCAGTGTGATTTTAATATGATTTGACTCTTTGCAGGCTGTCTAGTCACAGAGGAAGGCTGTGCTTCTCTGGTCTCAGCTCTGAGGTCAAACCCCTCACACCTGAGAGAGCTGGACCTGAGCTACAATCACCCAGGAGACTCAGGAGTCAGACTGCTCTCTGCTGGACTGGAGGATCCACACTGCAGACTGGAGAAACTCAAGTATGTAGAGGGTTTATGTCAATGTTCATATCAGACATGTTTGACTTATCAGGCTAGTTAAGACAAACATTCTGACCACCACTTGGACAAAGTTATATGCTGACTGTGTGTGCGTGTGTGTGTGTGTCTCTCCAGTGTGTGTGTCTCCAGTGTGTGTGTGTGTGTGTGTGTGTGTGTGTGTGTGTGTGTGTGTGTGTGTGTGTGTGTGTGTGTGTGTGTGTGTGTGTGTGTGTGTGTGTGTGTGTGTTTGTGTGTGTGTGTGTGTGTGTCTCCAGTCTGTGTGTGTGTGTGTGTGTATGTGTCTCCCCAGAGTATGTGTGTGTCTCTCCAGTGTGTGTGTGTGTGTTTGTGTGTGTGTGTCTCCATTGTGTTTGTGTCTCCCTAGTGTGTGTGTGTCTCCAGTGCGTGTGTGTGTGTGTGTGTGTGTGTGTGTGTGTGTGTGTGTCTACAGTGTGTGTGTGTGTCTCCAGTATGTATGTGTGTGTATGTGTCCAGTGTGTGTGTGTGTGTGTGTGTGTGTGTGTGTGTCTCCTGTTTGTGTGTGTGTCTATGTGTGTGTGTGTGTGTGTGTGTCTACAGTGTTTGTGTGTGTGTGTGTGTGTGTGTGTGTGTGTGTGTGTGTGTGTGTGTGTGTGTGTGTGTGTGTGTGTGTGTGTGTGTGTGTGTGTGTGTGTGTGTGTGTGTGTGTGTGTGTGTGTGTGTCTCCAGTATGTATGTGTGTGTATGTGTTCAGTGTGTATATGTGTGTTGTGTGTGTCTCCTGTTTGTGTGTGTGTCTCCAGTGTGTGTGTGTGTGTGTGTGTGTGTCTCCCATGTGTCTGTGTGTATTCACACTGGACACACACACACACAGGACACACACAAACAATATACAAAGATCTCATCCAGGCCTGTCTGTTTGACTCCTAGTACCTTGCTCACACCACTCTGCAAAGTAATCTAGGACCATGATGTTCCTCGGCTGTCATCAGAGAACTTAACGAGTTGTCTGTCAGTATGGGATCTTGTACAGCTATTAGTGGACAAGATGTACAGGAGTGGGGACAAAACACATCCCTGAGGAGAGCCTGTACACTGGACACACACACACACACACACACTGGACACACACACACACACAATTCTTACCAATGCTTGAAGTTATTTGCTGACGTGTGTCCAGTTTGTGTGAGTTCAGGTGTATCCCTCAATGACTGTCTGTTCTTCTGCTTACCGCTACAGTGTGGAACATGGTGGAGAGAACACAATGAATCCTGGGCCTAGAATCTGTGAGTGTTGACTGCTGTGAAGAATATGACTAAGAATAAGTCTTAATTCAAGTTAAGTAAAAGTCAAAGACCACCATCATTACTTACTTGGTCATAAAAAATATCAGCTGTAGTTCTACAGAAGCAGAAATCAGGGACACCAACGTTTACAAACAGTTGATTTGACAATGTGTGTGTGTGTGTGTGTGTGTGTGTGTGTGTGTGTGTGTGTGTGTGTGTGTGTGTGTGTGTGTGTGTGTGTGTGTGTGTGTGTGTGTGTGTGTGTGTGTGTGTGTGTGTGTGATTAATGGGAATAAGTGTGTTTTATATTACCATACACTATAACATATGATCATTCAACAAGTCTCAAGTTACCTTAACTTCTCCTTTTGATACCAAGAAACATCTACATTAAATGAATTAGTGAAAAGTGAGTTAACATTCTAATGTGAATGATGATGATTTCTAATATTGTGTCTGGTTTCATCCATCAGATGTCTGTGATCTCACACTGGACCTAAACACAGTAAACAGACACCTCTCTCTGTCTGAGGAGAACAGAAAGGTGACATGGAGGAGAGAGAAGCAGCCGTATCCTGATCACCCAGAGAGATTTAAGGACTGGGAACAGGTGCTGTGTAGAGAGGGTCTGACTGGGCGCTGTTACTGGGAGGTAGAGTGTAGTGGGAGGACTTTTATAGGAGTGACATATAAAGGAATCAGCAGGAGAGGATGGGTTGATGACTGTTGGCTTGGACACAATGACAAGTCCTGGAGTCTGGAATGTACTGACAACAGTTACTCTGTCTGGCACAATAATACTCCCACTACCATAGACGTCCCCTCCTCCAGCTCCCACAGAGTAGGAGTGTATCTGGACTGGCCAGCCGGCACTCTGTCCTTCTACAGAGCCTCCTCTGACACACTGACCCACCTGTACACATTCACCTCCACATTCACTGAGCCCCTCTATCCAGGGTTTAGGGTGGATGTTGACTCCTCAGTGTCCCTGAAATCACACACTGGAGACACACACACAACCTGGAGACACACACACACACATACACACACACAGGACACACACATACACGCTGGAGACACACACACACACACACATACACACACACAGGACACACACATACACGCTGGAGACACACAAACACACACACACTGGACACACACACTGAAACACACACACACTGGACTGACACACACACTGGACTGACACACACACTGGACTGACACACACACACACACACTTATTGACACACACACACTGGACAAACACACAGACTGGACTAAAAAACACACACACACAAATACACACACACACACTGGACATACACACAAACACACACACTGGACACGCACACAAACACACACACAGGACACACACATACATGCTGGAGACACACACACACACACACACACTGGACACCCACACTGAAACACACACACACTGGACTGACACATACACTGGACTGACACACCCACAAACACACTTATTGACACACACACACTGGACAAACACACAGACTGGACTAAAAAACACACACACACAAACACACACACTGGACATACAAACAAACACACACACTGGACTCACACACACACACAAACACACACACACAAACACATACACACACTGGACACACACACTGTTCACGCACACACACACTGGACACGCGCACACACACACACACACACACACACACACACACACACACACACACACACACACACACACACACACACACACACACACACACACACACACACACACACAGGACTCACAAACACAGACTGGACACAAACACACTGGACTCACACACACACTGACACACACAAACAAGGGACACACACTAACACGCTGGACACACACACACACACACACACAATACGCACACACACAAACACACTTACACTGGACACACACACACTGGACACATGCACACACTGGACACACACACACACAAACACACTGGACACACACACACACGGGACACACACACAAACACACTGGACACACACACACACTGGACACACACACAGACACACAAACACACTGGACTCACACACTGGAATCACACACTGCACACACACTGGACACACACACTGGACACACACACACACACACACACACACACACACACACACACACTGGCCAAACACACACTGATACACACACACACACTGGAAACACACACACAAACTGGAAACACACACAAACACACTGATCACATGCGCACACACACATACACACACACACTCACTGAACACACACACACACACTGAACACACACACACACATACACTGGACACACACTGAACACACACACACACACACACACAATTACTGGACAAACGCTAAAACTCTGGACACATACACACACACACACAGGAATCACACACTCACACACACACTGGGCACCCACACTAACACACACTGGACACAGACACACTAGACACACACACACTGGAAACACACACACACGACACATGCAGTCACTTGACAGACACACACACACACACACACACTATATCAGATGTTATATTAACCCACCTGAGTCTCTTCATGTATATATCAGATGTTATATTAATCCACCTGAGTCTCTTCATGTATATATCAGATGTTATATTAACCCACCTGAGTCTCTTCATGTATATACCAGATGTTATATTAAACCCCACCTGAGTCTCTTCATGTATATACCAGATGTTATATTAAACCCCACCTGAGTCTCTTCATGTATATATCAGATGTTATATTAATCCACCTGAGTCTCTTCATGTATATATCAGATGTTATATTAACCCACCTGAGTCTCTTCATGTATATATCAGATGTTATATTAATCCACCTGAGTCTCTTCATGTATATATCAGATGTTATATTAAACCACCTGAGTCTCTTCATGCATATATCAGATGTTATATTAAACCCCACCTGAGTCTCTTCATGCATATATCAGATGTTATATTAAACCCCACCTGAGTCTCTTCATGTATATATCAGATGTTATATTAAACCACCTGAATCTCTTCATGTATATATCAGATGTTATATTAAACCACCTGAGTCTCTTCATGTATATATCAGATGTTATATTAAACCACCTGAGTCTCTTCATGTATATACCAGATGTTATATTAACCCACCTGAGTCTCTTATTCTACACCATCACAATACTTCCATGTAGTATATTCTACACCACCACAATACTTCCATGTAGTATATTCTACACCATCACAATAACTCCATGTAATATATTCTACACCATCACAATAACTCCATGTAATATATTCTACACCATCACAATAACTCCATGTAATATATTCTACACCATCACAATAACTCCATGTAATATATTCTAGACCATCACAATAACTCCATGTAATATATTCTACACCATCACAATAACTCCATGTAATATATTCTACACCATCACAATAACTCCATGTAATATATTCTACACCATCACAATAACTCCATGTAATATATTCTACACCATCACAATAACTCCATGTAATATATTCTACACCATCACAATAACTCCATGTAATATATTCTACACCATCACAATAACTCCATGTAATATATTCTACACCATCACAATACCTCCATGTAATATATTCTACACCATCACAATAACTCCATGTAATATATTCTACACCATCACAATAACTCCATGTAATATATTCTACACCATCACAATAACTCCATGTAATATATTCTACACCATCACAATAACTCCATGTAATATATTCTACACCATCACAATAACTCCATGTAATTTATTCTACACCATCACAAAAACTCCATGTAATATATTCTACACCATAACAATAACTCCTTGTAATATATTCTACACCATCACAATAACTCCATGTAATATATTCTACACCATCACAATAAATCCATGTAATATATTCTACACCATCACAATAACTCCATCTAATATATTCTACACCATCACAATAACTCCATGTAATATATTCTACACCATCACAATAACTCCATGTAATATATTCTACACCATCACAATAACTCCATGTAATATATTCTACACCATCACAATACCTCCATGTAATATATTCTACACCATCACAATAACTCCATGTAATATATTCTACACCATCACAATAACTCCATGTAATATATTCTACACCATCACAATAACTCCATGTAATATATTCTACACCATCACAATAACTCCATGTAATATATTCTACACCATCACAATAACTCTATGTAATATATTCTACACCATCACAATAACTCCATGTAATATATTCTACACCATCACAATAACTCCATGTAAAATATTCTACACCATCACAATAACTCCATGTAATATATTCTACACCATCACAATAACTCCATGTAATATATTCTACACCATCACAATAACTCAATGTAGTATATTCTACACCATCACAATAACTCAATGTAGTATATTCTACACCATCACAATAACTCCATGTAATAAATTCTACACCATCACAATAACTCCATGTAATATATTCTACACCATCACAATAACTCCATGTAATATATTCTACAGCATCACAATAACTCCATGTAATATATTCTACACCATCACAATAACTCCATGTAATATATTCTACACCATCACAATAACTCCATGTAATATATTCTACACCATCACAATAACTCCATGTAATATATTCTACACCATCACAATAACTCCATGTAATATATTCTACACCATCACAATAACTCCATGTAGTATATTCTACACCATCACAATAACTCCATGTAATATATTCTACACCATCACAATAACTCCATGTAGTATATTCTACACCATCACAATAACTCCATGTAATATATTCTACACTATCACAATAACTCCATGTAATATATTCTACACCATCACAATAACTCCATGTAATATATTCTACACCATCACAATAACTCCATGTAATATATTCTACACCATCACAATAACTCAATGTAGTATATTATACACCATCACAATAACTCCATGTAATATATTCTACACCATCACAATAACTCCATGTAATATATTCTACACCATCACAATAACTCAATGTAGTATATTCTACACCATCACAATAACTCCATGTAATATATTCTACACCATCACAATAACTCCATGTAATATATTCTACACTATCACAATAACTCCATGTAATATATTCTACACCATCACAATAACTCCTTGTAATATATTCTACACCATCACAATAACTCCATGTAATATATTCTACACCATCACAATACCTCCATGTAATATATTCTACACCATCACAATAACTCCATGTAATATATTCTACACCATCACAATAACTCCATGTAATATATTCTACACCATCACAATAACTCCATGTAGTATATTCTACACCATCACAATAACTCCATGTAATATATTCTACACTATCACAATAACTCCATGTAATATATTCTACACCATCACAATAACTCCATGTAATATATTCTACACCATCACAATAACTCCATGTAATATATTCTACACCATCACAATAACTCAATGTAGTATATTCTACACCATCACAATAACTCCATGTAATATATTCTACACCATCACAATAACTCCATGTAATATATTCTACACCATCACAATAACTCAATGTAGTATATTCTACACCATCACAATAACTCCATGTAATATATTCTACACCATCACAATAACTCCATGTAATATATTCTACACCATCACAATAACTCCATGTAATATATTCTACACCATCACAATGACTCCATGTAATATATTCTACACCATCACAATAACTCCATGTAATATATTCTACACCATCACAATAACTCCATGTAATATATTCTACACCATCACAATAACTCCATGTAATATATTCTACACCATCACAATAACTCAATGTAGTATATTCTACACCATCACAATAACTCCATGTAATATATTCTACACCATCACAATAACTCAATGTAGTATATTCTACACCATCACAATAACTCTATGTAATATATTCTACACCATCACAATAACTCCATGTAATATATTCTACACCATCACAATAACTCCATGTAAAATATTCTACACCATCACAATAACTCCATGTAATATATTCTACACCATCACAATAACTCCATGTAATATATTCTACACCATCACAATAACTCCATGTAATATATTCTACACCATCACAATAACTCCATGTAATATATTCTACACCATCACAATAACTCCATGTAATATATTCTACACCATCACAATAACTCAATGTAGTATATTATACACCATCACAATAACTCCATGTAATATATTCTACACCATCACAATAACTCCATGTAATATATTCTACACCATCACAATAACTCCATGTAGTATATTCTACACCATCACAATAACTCCATGTAATATATTCTACACCATCACAATAACTCCATGTAATATATTCTACACTATCACAATAACTCCATGTAATATATTCTACACCATCACAATAACTCCTTGTAATATATTCTACACCATCACAATAACTCCATGTAATATATTCTACACCATCACAATAACTCCATCTAATATATTCTACACCATCACAATAACTCCATGTAATATATTCTACACCATCACAATAACTCCATGTAATATATTCTACACCATCACAATAACTCCATGTAATATATTCTACACCATCACAATACCTCCATGTAATATATTCTACACCATCACAATAACTCCATGTAATATATTCTACACCATCACAATAACTCCATGTAATATATTCTACACCATCACAATAACTCCATGTAATATATTCTACACCATCACAATAACTCTATGTAATATATTCTACACCATCACAATAACTCCATGTAATATATTCTACACCATCACAATAACTCCATGTAAAATATTCTACACCATCACAATAACTCCATGTAATATATTCTACACCATCACAATAACTCCATGTAATATATTCTACACCATCACAATAACTCAATGTAGTATATTCTACACCATCACAATAACTCAATGTAGTATATTCTACACCATCACAATAACTCCATGTAATAAATTCTACACCATCACAATAACTCCATGTAATATATTCTACACCATCACAATAACTCCATGTAATATATTCTACACCATCACAATAACTCCATGTAATATATTCTACACCATCACAATAACTCCATGTAATATATTCTACACCATCACAATAACTCCATGTAATATATTCTACACCATCACAATAACTCCATGTAATATATTCTACACCATCACAATAACTCCATGTAGTATATTCTACACCATCACAATAACTCCATGTAATATATTCTACACCATCACAATAACTCCATGTAGTATATTCTACACCATCACAATAACTCCATGTAATATATTCTACACCATCACAATAACTCCATGTAATATATTCTACACCATCACAATAACTCCATGTAATATATTCTACACCATCACAATAACTCCATGTAATATATTCTACACCATCACAATAACTCAATGTAGTATATTATACACCATCACAATAACTCCATGTAATATATTCTACACCATCACAATAACTCCATGTAATATATTCTACACCATCACAATAACTCAATGTAGTATATTCTACACCATCACAATAACTCCATGTAATATATTCTACACCATCACAATAACTCCATGTAATATATTCTACACTATCACAATAACTCCATGTAATATATTCTACACCATCACAATAACTCCTTGTAATATATTCTACACCATCACAATAACTCCATGTAATATATTCTACACCATCACAATACCTCCATGTAATATATTCTACACCATCACAATAACTCCATGTAATATATTCTACACCATCACAATAACTCCATGTAATATATTCTACACCATCACAATAACTCCATGTAGTATATTCTACACCATCACAATAACTCCATGTAATATATTCTACACTATCACAATAACTCCATGTAATATATTATACACCATCACAATAACTCCATGTAATATATTCTACACCATCACAATAACTCCATGTAATATATTCTACACCATCACAATAACTCAATGTAGTATATTCTACACCATCACAATAACTCCATGTAATATATTCTACACCATCACAATAACTCCATGTAATATATTCTACACCATCACAATAACTCAATGTAGTATATTCTACACCATCACAATAACTCCATGTAATATATTCTACACCATCACAATAACTCCATGTAATATATTCTACACCATCACAATAACTCCATGTAATATATTCTACACCATCACAATGACTCCATGTAATATATTCTACACCATCACAATAACTCCATGTAATATATTCTACACCATCACAATAACTCCATGTAATATATTCTACACCATCACAATAACTCCATGTAATATATTCTACACCATCACAATAACTCAATGTAGTATATTCTACACCATCACAATAACTCTATGTAATATATTCTACACCATCACAATAACTCAATGTAGTATATTCTACACCATCACAATAACTCTATGTAATATATTCTACACCATCACAATAACTCCATGTAATATATTCTACACCATCACAATAACTCCATGTAAAATATTCTACACCATCACAATAACTCCATGTAATATATTCTACACCATCACAATAACTCCATGTAATATATTCTACACCATCACAATAACTCCATGTAGTATATTCTACACCATCACAATAACTCCATCTAATATATTCTACACCATCACAATAACTCCATGTAGTATATTCTACACCATCACAATAACTCCATGTAATATATTCTACACCATCACAATAACTCCATGTAATATATTCTACACCATCACAATAACTCCATGTAATATATTATACACCATCACAATAACTCCATGTAATATATTCTACACCATCACAATAACTCCATGTAATATATTCTACACCATCACAATAACTCCATGTAATATATTCTACACCATCACAATAACTCCATGTAATATATTCTACACCATCACAATAACTCCATGTAATATATTCTACACTATCACAATAACTCCATGTAATATATTCTACACCATCACAATAACTCCATGTAATATATTCTACACCATCACAATAACTCCATGTAATATATTCTACACCATCACAATAACTCAATGTAGTATATTCTACACCATCACAATAACTCCATGTAATATATTCTACACCATCACAATAACTCAATGTAGTATATTCTACACCATCACAATAACTCCATGTAATATATTCTACACCATCACAATAACTCAATGTAGTATATTCTACACCATCACAATAACTCCATGTAATATATTCTACACCATCACAATAACTCAATGTAGTATATTCTACACCATCACAATAACTCCATGTAATATATTCTACACCATCACAATAACTCCATGTAATATATTCTACACCATCACAATAACTACATATAATATATTCTACACCATCACAATAACTCCATGTAATATATTCTACACCATCACAATAACTCCATGTAATATATTCTACACCATCACAATAACTCCATGTAATATATTCTACACCATCACAATAACTCAATGTAGTATATTCTACACCATCACAATAACTCCATGTAATATATTCTACACCATCACTATAACTCCATGTAATAGATTCTACACCATCACTATAACTCCATGTAATATATTCTACACCATCACAATAACTATTTATTTATTTTAGACAGGTCTAAAGAAACCTGACATGAAGAAAATATGTTTCAGAAGAAAACACTAAGAATCCAGGCTGTATCCCAACTGGCAGTGATTGGGAGTCCAATAGGGCGGCGCACAATTGGCCCAGCATCGTCCAGGTTTGGCCGGGGTAGGCCGTCCTTGTAAAGAAGAATGTGTTCTTAACTGGCTTGCCCAGTTAAATAAAGGTTCAATTAAAAAAAGTTTAAATGTAAAAAAGAATCTTACAAGAACCTTTTCATCTTTAGAGCTATTCTGGGAACCTTTCCTAATCAATGGGTTCATAATTGAACCTTTCTTCTCATAAATGGTTCTTGGAGGAACCTGAAGGCGAGAAGGTTCCTGGGGGAACATTTCAATATGCTGGCGCCCTCTTATTATCAATAGCTCCTGTTTCAAAATAAAGGAAAACCCTGGAGTGTCCAAGCTTTTGACTGGTATTGTATGTGTGGAATAATTTTTTATTTAAAATGGTCCACAACAAAACCATGTCATCCATATCCTGCACTGGAATAGTGAATGGAGGTTAGGGGCGCTAAGTGTTCCCTACAGTCAATTTAATCAAATTGCCAAAATTATATAGCCTAATCATTAGCTTACTCCTGTCTATACAGAAATAAATAAAATAATTAAAAATATGTTACTAAAAATAATTTCTCGACAACAAACCATCATTAGCTTCTTTAAAATAAAATAATTTGTGGATTGTTGTTTCAAATGTCATTGCCTCTCTAAGAAGAAAAGGTTATTCAAGGAACATTTTTGAGTTGCCACTGTGGGGAACCTTCCTGAAATATTGGAATTCCCTAAGGAACGTTTTTGAAAAGGTTCTTTGAGGAATCTTTTTTGGATGTATGGGCTAATTTTTTAACCCTTTTATTGCTATATATTAATAATATGCAGCAGTAATAATAATAATATTATTATTAATAATGTTAGTAATAATCCATATAATAACACAAAACATTCATTTAAGTGAACAAAATATAAACTCCATGTTTCTTGAGCGGAATTATAAGGTCCCAGAAATTGTTTATACGCACAAAAAGTGTATTTCTCTTAAATTTGTTATACATATTTGTTTACATTTCTTTTAGTGACCATTTATCATTTGCCAAGATAATCCATTAACCTGACAAGTGGACAACATGATCATTACACAGGTGTACCTTGTGCTGGGGACAATAAAAGGCCACCCTAAAAAGTGCAGTTGCATCACACAACACAATGCCACAGATGTCTAATGTTTTGAGGGAGCATGCATTTGGCATGCTGATTGTAGGAATGTCCACCAGAGACCCCGTGTAACCATGCCAGCCCAGGACCTCCACATCCGGCTTCTTCACCTGCGGGATCATCTGAGACCAGTCATCCAGACAGCTGATGAAACTGTGTGTTTGAACAACCTAATAATTTCTGCTTCTGAACAGAGTTCCCCATGGTGGCAGTGGGGTTATGTTATGGGCAGTAATAAGCTACGGACAATGAACACAAATGCATTTTATCAACCGCAATTTGAATGCACAGAAATACCGTGACGAGATCCTGAGGACCATTGTCGAGCCATTTATCCGCTGCCATCACCTCATGTTTCAGCATGATAATGCACGGCCCAATGTTGCAAGGATCTGAACACAATTCCTGGAAGTTGAAAATGTCCATGTTCTTTGATTGCCTCCATGCTTGTGACCCATTCAGCATGTGTGGGATGCTCTTGATTGACATGTACGACAGCGGGTTCCATTTCCCGCCAATATCCAGAAAGTTCACACCAGCATTGAAGAGGAGTGGGACAACATTCCACAGGCCACAATCAACAGCCTGACCAACTCTGGTGGTCACACCAGATACTGACTGGTTTTTCTGATCCATGCCCCCACTTTTTTTGAAAGGTATCTGTGACCAACAGATGCATATCTCTATTCCCAGTCATGTGAAATCCGTAGATTATGGCCTAATGAATTTATTTAAATGATGTATTGTAATTATATATAATATATTATATATATTGCAAATATCGTATTTTAGTAGGCTATATGTAAAGACTTGATTAATCAAGAATAGTCTGTCGGGTGAGAATATTATCAAGTGATTGTCAAATTGTGAATGAGAGACTGATGAAGTGTGTGCAGCCTTTGCAAGAAAAATATCACAGCTCATGCGTTTAATGCCGCAAGAAGTAGAGGTAGGATAAATTCCAAACAACAAATAAAATAAATGTTTTTTGGGGGGGTCAACATCTGTAAAAAAAAAAATCCTTTATTAGTCCTGTATGAGTGGAGAACAATACCACTCGGCACTAATGTTGAGGGATTTCTGACTGCAGCAACCCCCAGTCTACGCATTATTGGGCAGCATTCTGCACTCTAAGAAGAAAAGGTTCTTTGAGGAACCTTTTTTAAACGAAGGGGTTCCTTGAGGAACCTTTTTGAAATGTAAGGGTTCCTTGAGGAACCTTTTTTAAATGTAGGGGTTCCTTGAGGAACCTTTTTTAAATGTAGGGGTTTCTTGAGGAACCTTATTGAAATGAAGGGGTTCCTTGAGGATCCTTATTGAAAAACGTTAGAATAAGCTTTTTTAAAGTATTTTTATAACCCTTTTATTATTAATAACATTTAGATATAGTAATAATAACAATAATAATAATGATGATAACGATAATAATAATTACAATAATTATTATAATGATAATAACAATAATAATTATTATTATTATGATAATTTCAATAATAATAATGATAAATATATTTATCATGATAATAATGAGTCCAATAATAATCCATGTAATGACACAGATTGTATAAGAATATTTATTTTATGTATTATGTATAAAGTATATATGTACATATGTTATCAATATTAAGTATAATAACAAAAAATGATCTTATCCACATATCAAATCAAATCAAATCAAAATGACATTTTATTGGTCAGATACACATATTTTGCAGACGTTATTGTGCGTATATACATATGAAATGAGTAAAGCAATATGTAAACGTTATTAAAGTCTTCTGTTATTAAAGTAACCAGTGATTCCATGTCTATGTACATAGGGCAGCAGCCTCTAAGGTGAAGGGTGGAGTAACCAGTGATTCCATGTCTATGTATAGAGGGCAGCAGCCTCTAAGGTGTAGGGTTGAGTAACATTATTAAAGTGACCAGTAATTCCATGTCTATGTATAGAGGGCAGCAGCCTCTAAGGTGCAGGGTTGAGTAACATTATTAATGTGACCAGTGATTCCATGTCTATGTACATAGGGCAGCAGCCTCTAAGGTGCAGGGTTGAGTAACTGGGTGGTGGCTGACTAGTGATGTTTGTTTAACAGTCTGATGGCCTTGACAACGAAGCTGTTTTTCAGTTGCTCTGTCCCAGCTTTGATGCACCTGTACTGACCTCACCTTCTGGATGATAGTGGGGTGAACAGGCAGTGGCTCGGGTGGTGATGATGCACCTGTACTCTCCTTCTGGATGATAGTGGGGTGAACAGGCAGTGACTCGGGTGGTGAGGATGCACCTGACCTCTCCTTCTGGATGATAGTGGGGTGAACAGGAAGTGACTAGGGTGGTGATGATGCACCTGACCTCTCCTTCTGGATGATAGTGGGGTGAACAGGAAGTGGCTCGGGTGGTGAGGATGCTCCTGTACTGAACTCTCCTTCTGGATGATAGCGGGGTGAACAGGAAGTGACTAGGGTGGTGATGATGCTCCTGTACTGACCTCTCCTTCTGGATGATAGTGGGGTGAACAGGAAGTGACTAGGGTGGTGAGGATGCACCTGTACTCACCTTCTGGATGATAGCGGGGTGAACAGGAAGTGACTAGGGTGGTGAGGATGCACCTGTACTCTCCTTCTGGATGATAGTGGGGTGAACAGGCAGTGGCTCAGGTGGTGAGGATGTACCTGTACTCTCCTTCTGGATGATAGTGGGGTGAACAGGAAGTAGCTCGGATGGTGAGGATGCACCTGTACTCTCCTTCTGGATGATAGTGGGGTGAACAGGAAGTGACTAGGGTGGTGAGGATGCACCTGTACTGACCTCTCCTTCTGGATGATAGTGGGGTGAACAGGAAGTGACTCAGGTGGTGATGATGCACCTGTACTCTCCTTCTGGATGACAGTGGGGTGAACAGGAAGTGACTCGGGTGGTGAGGATGCACCTGTACTCTCCTTCTGGATGATAGTGGGGTGAACAGGAAGTGACTCGGGTGGTGATGATGCACCTGTACTCTCCTTCTGGATGATAGTGGGGTGAACAGGCAGTGGCTCGGGTGGTGATGATGCACCTGTACTCTCCTTCTGGATGATAGTGGGGTGAACAGGAAGTGACTCGGGTGGTGAGGATGCACCTGTACTCTCCTTCTGGATGATAGTGGGGTGAACAGGCAGTGGCTCGGGTGGTGATGATGCACCTGTACTCTCCTTCTGGATGATAGTGGGGTGAACAGGAAGTGACTAGGGTGGTGAGGATGCACCTGTACTCACCTTCTGGATGATAGCGGGGTGAACAGGAAGTGACTAGGGTGGTGAGGATGCACCTGTACTCTCCTTCTGGATGATAGTGGGGTGAACAGGAAGTGACTAGGGTGGTGATGATGCACCTGTACTCTCCTTCTGGATGATAGTGGGGTGAACAGGCAGTGGCTCGGGTGGTGAGGATGCACCTGTACTCTCCTTCTGGATGATAGCGGGGTGAACAGGCAGTGACTAGGGTGGTGAGGATGCTCCTGTACTCTCCTTCTGGATGATAGTGGGGTGAACAGGCAGTGGCTCGGGTGGTGAGGATGCACCTGTACTCTCCTTCTGGATGATAGTGGGGTGAACAGGAAGTGACTCGGGTGGTGAGGATGCACCTGTACTCTCCTTCTGGATGATAGCGGGGTGAACAGGCAGTGACTAGGGTGGTGAGGATGCTCCTGTACTCTCCTTCTGGATGATAGTGGGGTGAACAGGCAGTGGCTCGGGTGGTGAGGATGCACCTGTACTCTCCTTCTGGATGATAGTGGGGTGAACAGGAAGTGACTCAGGTGGTGATGATGCACCTGTACTCTCCTTCTGGATGACAGTGGGGTGAACAGGAAGTGACTCGGGTGGTGAGGATGCACCTGTACTCTCCTTCTGGATGATAGTGGGGTGAACAGGAAGTGACTCGGGTGGTGATGATGCACCTGTACTCTCCTTCTGGATGATAGTGGGGTGAACAGGCAGTGGCTCGGGTGGTGATGATGCACCTGTACTCTCCTTCTGGATGATAGTGGGGTGAACAGGAAGTGACTCGGGTGGTGAGGATGCACCTGTACTCTCCTTCTGGATGATAGGGGAGTGAACAGGAAGTGACTCGGGTGGTGAGGATGCACCTGACCTCACCTTCTGGATGATAGCGGGTTGAACAGGAAGTGACTCGGTTGGTGATGATCTTATTGGCCTACCTGTGACATTGGGTGCTGTAGGTGTCCTGGAGGGCAGGCAGTGTGCCCCCGGTGATGCAGTAGGCAGACCGCACCACCCGCTGGTTGTGTTTCGGAGGATGTAAGGCTTTCGACAGTCGCCTCTTGTATACACACCTTTTTTGCTGATGGTGGACATCTTGGATGGCTCATCTTGACTGCACTGCACAGGACGAACAAATTACACAGAACGTAATTTCACTTAATACCTAGTACCTTCACCTTGATAAATTGACACAAACAATGTACTGAACACAGTACCGGTTTCACAGCACACAATAACGTTGGATACCAGCCGCCACCAATAAACCAACAGACGAAGGTGCTGGGGCGACAACGGTAGCTAGCTAGCCGTACACCGATAAACCAACAGAAGAAGGTGCTGGGGCGACAACGGTAGCTAGCTAGCCGTACACCGATAAACCAACAGAAGAAGGTGCTGGGGCGACAACGGTAGCTAGCTAGCCGTACACCGATAAACCAACAGAAGAAGGTGCTGGGGCGACAACGGTAGCAAGCTAGCCGTACACCAATAAACCAACAGAAGAAGGTGCTGGAGCGACAACGGTAGCTAGCTAGCCGTACACCAATAAACCACACAGAAGAAGGTGCTGGGGCGACAACGGTAGCTAGCTAGCCATACACCGATAAACCAACAGAAGAAGGTGCTGGGGCGACAACGGTAGCTAGCTAGACGTACACCAATAAACCACACAGAAGAAGGTGCTGGCGCGACAACGGTAGCTAGCTAGCCGTACACCGATAAACCAACAGAAGAAGGTGCTGGGGCGACAACGGTAGCTAGCTAGCCGTACACCGATAAACCAACAGAAGAAGGTGCTGGGGCGACAACGGTAGCAAGCTAGCCGGACACCAATAAACCAACAGACGAAGGTGCTGGGGCGACAACGGTAGCTAGCTAGCCGTACACCGATAAACCAACAGAAGAAGGTGCTGGCACGACAACGGTAGCAAGCTAGCCGTACACCAATAAACCAACAGACGAAGGTGCTGGGGCGACAACGGTAGCTAGCTAGCCGTACACCGATAAACCAACAGAAGAAGGTGCTGGGGCGACAACGGTAGCTAGCTAGCCGGACACCAATAAACCAACAGACGAAGGTGCTGGGGCGACAACGGTAGCTAGCTAGCCGTACACCGATAAACCAACAGAAGAAGGTGCTGGGGTGACAACGGTAGCTAGCTAACCGTACACCGATAAACCAACAGAAGAAGGTGCTGGAGTGACAACGGTAGCTAGCTAGCCGTACACCGATAAACCACACAGAAGAAGGTGCTGGGGCGACAACGGTAGCTAGCTAGCCATACACCGATAAACCAACAGAAGAAGGTGCTGGGGCGACAACGGTAGCTAGCTAGACGTACACCAATAAACCACACAGAAGAAGGTGCTGGGGCGACAACGGTAGCTAGCTAGCCGTACACCGATAAACCAACAGAAGAAGGTGCTGGGGCGACAACGGTAGCTAGCTAGCCGTACACCGATAAACCAACAGAAGAAGGTGCTGGGGCGACAACGGTAGCAAGCTAGCCGGACACCAATAAACCAACAGACGAAGGTGCTGGGGCGACAACGGTAGCTAGCTAGTCGTACACCGATAAACCAACAGAAGAAGGTGCTGGCGCGACAACGGTAGCAAGCTAGCCGTACATCAATAAACCAACAGACGAAGGTGCTGGGGCGACAACGGTAGCTAGCTAGCCGTACACCGATAAACCAACAGAAGAAGGTGCTGGGGTGACAACGGTAGCTAGCTAGCCGTACACCGATAAACCAACAGAAGAAGGTGCTGGGGCGACAACGGTAGCTAGCTAGCCGGACACCAATAAACCAACAGACGAAGGTGCTGGGGCGACAACGGTAGCTAGCTAGCCGTACACCGATAAACCAACAGAAGAAGGTGCTGGGGTGACAACGGTAGCTAGCTAACCGTACACCGATAAACCAACAGAAGAAGGTGCTGGAGTGACAACGGTAGCTAGCTAGCCGTACACCGATAAACCAACAGAATAAGGTGCTGGGGCGACAACGGTAGCTAGCTAACCGTACACCGATAAACCAACAGAAGAAGGTGCTGGGGCGACAACGGTAGCTAGCTAGCCGTACACCGATAAACCACACAGAAGAAGGTGCTGGAGTGACAACGGTAGCAAGCTAGCCGTACACCGATAAACCAACAGAAGAAGGTGCTGGAGTGACAACGGTAGCTAGCTAGCCGTACACCGGTATACAGGGTCCTTCATCCCCGCCTGTCTGGCATTGTTTCCCCACAGTTCTGTTAACGAAGGCCAGAGCAGGTAGGCGGGATCGAAGGATGTTGTCTTTTAATTAAATCAAACCCAGTCGGGGGCTGGGAAGGTGGGGGTCCTGTCCCCATACAGGTGGGGGTCCTGTCCCCATACACCATGTGGGGTTCCTGTGCCCATATAGCAAACAAAAAACTCAGAGCTGGTTTAAACTCTGGTTTGGAACCAATGGGGTCATTGGTATGCAGGAACCAATGTGGTCATTGGTATGCTAGCTACAACATGTAATAATTGACCAGAGGTAATTGACATTAGCTAGCTAAAATTAGCCAGCTAGCTAGCAAAACCTTCCTTGATGTTCTTCTCCCTAAAGAATGCAGAACAGGGACTACCACTTAGCAGGAGTTTGTTGTGTAAATTTCGAGAAACTGTTTTCCAGCAAGTGTTGTTGTGTAGCTAGCAGTCTGTCCTGGAATGGAATGTTGATGTGTAGCTACCAGTCTTTCCTGGAATGCAGTGTTGATGTGGGTGGTTGTAGTCATGCAGAAGCTATTGATAATAAGAGGGCGCCAGCATATTTTCGCCTTCAGGTTCCTCCAAGAACCATTTATGATAAGAAAGGTTAAAATATGAATCCATTGATTAGGAAAGGTTCCCAGAGGAACTCTAAACATGAAAATGTTCTTGTAAAAATATTTTTTACATTTCAATTTTCCTAACTGAATCCCTAATTATTTACATTTTTTATTATATTTTTTATTTAACTGGGCAAGTCAGTTCTTATATAATATAATAATAAAACGTTCTAATTTACAATGACGTCCTACCCCGGCCAAACCTGGACGACGCTGGGACAATTTTGCGCCGCCCTGTGGGACTCCCAATCACGGCCGGTTGGGATACAGCCTGGATTCTTAGTGTGTTCTTCTGAAATAGATTTTCTTCATGTCATGTTTCTTTAGACCTGTCTAAAATTATTTTATTGTGATGGTGTAGAATATATTACATGGAGTTATTGTGATGGTGTAGAATATATTAAATGAATAAAATGCTAAATGACTAAAATGTAAATGTAATATTACATGGAGTTATTGTGATGGAGTAGAATATATTACATGGAGTGATTGTGATGGTGTAGAATATATTACATGGAGTGATTGTGATGGTGTAGAATATATTACATGGAGTTATTGTGATGGTGTAGAATATATTACATGGAGGTATTGTGATGGTGTAGAATATATTAAATGACTAAAATGCTAAATGACTAAAATGTAAATGTAATATTACATGGAGTTATTGTGATGGTGTAGAATATATTACATGGAGTGATTGTGATGGTGTAGAATATATTACATGGAGTTATTGTGATGGTGTAGAATATATTACATGGAGTTATTGTGATGGTGTAGAATATATTACATGGAGTTATTGTGATGGTGTAGAATATATTACATGGAGTTATTGTGATGGTGTAGAATATATTACATGGAGTTATTGTGATGGTGTAGAATATATTACATGGAGTTATTGTGATGGTATAGAATATATTACATATAGTTATTGTGATGGTGTAGAATATATAACATGGAGTTATTGTGATGGTGTATAATATATTACATGGAGTTATTGTGATGGTGTAGAATATATTACATGGAGGTATTGTGATGGTGTAGAATATATTACATGGAGTTATTGTGATGGTGTAGAATATATTACATGGAGTTATTGTCATGGTGTAGAATATATTACATGGAGTTATTGTGATGGTGTAGAATATATTACATGGAGTTATTGTGATGGTGTAGAATATACTACATGGAGTTATTGTGATGGTGTAGAATATATTACATGGAGTTATTGTGATGGTGTAGAATATATTACATGAAGTTATTGTGATGGTGTAGAATATATTACATGGAGTTATTGTGATGGTGTAGAATATATTACATGGAGTTATTGTGATGGTGTAGAATATATTACATGGAGTAATTGTGATGGTGTAGAATATATTACATGGAGTTATTGTGATGGTGTAGAATATATTACATGGAGTTATTGTGATGGTGTAGAATATATTACATGGAGTTATTGTAATGGTGTAGAATATTTTACATGGAGTTATTGTGATGGTGTAGAATATATTACATGGAGTTATTGTGATGGTGTAGAATATATTACATGGAGTTATTGTAATGGTGTAGAATATATTACATGGAGTTATTGTGATGGTGTAGAATATATTACATGGAGTTATTGTGATGGTGTAGAATATATTACATGGAGTTATTGTGATGGTGTAGAATATATTACATGGAGGTATTGTGATGGTGTAGAATATATTACATGGAGGTATTGTAATGGTGTAGAACATACTACATGGAGTTATTGTGATGGTGTAGAATATATTACATGGAGTTATTGTGATGGTGTAGAATATATTACATGGAGGTATTGTGATGGTGTAGAATATATTACATGGTGTTATTGTGATGGTGTAGAATATATTACATGGGGTTATTGTGATGGTGTATAATATATTACATGGAGTTATTGTGATGGTGTAGAATATATTACATGGAGTTATTGTGATGGTGTAGAATATATTACATGGAGTTATTGTGATGGTGTAGAATATATTACATGGAGTTGTTGTGATGGTGTAGAATATATTACATGGAGTTGTTGTGATGGTGTAGAATATATTACATGGAGTTATTGTGATGGTGTAGAATATATTACATGGAGTTATTGTGATGGTGTAGAATATATTACATGGAGTTATTGTGATGGTGTAGAATATATTACATGGAGTGATTGTGATGGTGTAGAATATATTACATGGAGTTATTGTGATGGTGTAGAATATATTACATGGAGTTATTGTGATGGTGTAGAATATATTACATGGAGTTATTGTGATGGTGTAGAATATATTACATAGAGTTATTGTGATGGTGTAGAATATATTACATGGAGTTATTGTGATGGTGTAGAATATATTACATGGAGTTATTGTGATGGTATAGAATATATTACATATAGTTATTGTGATGGTGTAGAATATATAACATGGAGTTATTGTGATGGTGTATAATATATTACATGGAGTTATTGTGATGGTGTAGAATATATTACATGGAGGTATTGTGATGGTGTAGAATATATTACATGGAGTTATTGTGATGGTGTAGAATATATTACATGGAGTTATTGTCATGGTGTAGAATATATTACATGGAGTTATTGTGATGGTGTAGAATATATTACATGGAGTTATTGTGATGGTGTAGAATATACTACATGGAGTTATTGTGATGGTGTAGAATATATTACATGGAGTTATTGTGATGGTGTAGAATATTACATGAAGTTATTGTGATGGTGTAGAATATATTACATGGAGTTATTGTGATGGTGTAGAATATATTACATGGAGTTATTGTGATGGTGTAGAATATATTACATGGAGTAATTGTGATGGTGTAGAATATATTACATGGAGTTATTGTGATGGTGTAGAATATATTACATGGAGTTATTGTGATGGTGTAGAATATATTACATGGAGTTATTGTAATGGTGTAGAATATTTTACATGGAGTTATTGTGATGGTGTAGAATATATTACATGGAGTTATTGTGATGGTGTAGAATATATTACATGGAGTTATTGTAATGGTGTAGAATATATTACATGGAGTTATTGTGATGGTGTAGAATATATTACATGGAGTTATTGTGATGGTGTAGAATATATTACATGGAGTTATTGTGATGGTGTAGAATATATTACATGGAGGTATTGTGATGGTGTAGAATATATTACATGGAGGTATTGTAATGGTGTAGAACATACTACATGGAGTTATTGTGATGGTGTAGAATATATTACATGGAGTTATTGTGATGGTGTAGAATATATTACATGGAGGTATTGTGATGGTGTAGAATATATTACATGGTGTTATTGTGATGGTGTAGAATATATTACATGGGGTTATTGTGATGGTGTATAATATATTACATGGAGTTATTGTGATGGTGTAGAATATATTACATGGAGTTATTGTGATGGTGTAGAATATATTACATGGAGTTATTGTGATGGTGTAGAATATATTACATGGAGTTATTGTGATGGTGTAGAATATATTACATGGAGTTGTTGTGATGGTGTAGAATATATTACATGGAGTTATTGTGATGGTGTAGAATATATTACATGGAGTTATTGTGATGGTGTAGAATATATTACATGGAGTTATTGTGATGGTGTAGAATATATTACATGGAGTTATTGTGATGGTGTAGAATATATTACATGGAGTTATTGTGATGGTGTAGAATATATTACATGGAGGTATTGTGATGGTGTAGAATATATTACATGGAGTTATTGTAATGGTGTAGAACATACTACATGGAGTTATTGTGATGGTGTAGAATATATTACATGGAGTTATTGTGATGGTGTAGAATATATTACATGGAGTTATTGTGATGGTATAGAATATATTACATATAGTTATTGTGATGGTGTAGAATATATAACATGGAGTTATTGTGATGGTGTATAATATATTACATGGAGTTATTGTGATGGTGTAGAATATATTACATGGAGGTATTGTGATGGTGTAGAATATATTACATGGAGTTATTGTGATGGTGTAGAATATATTACATGGAGTTATTGTCATGGTGTAGAATATATTACATGGAGTTATTGTGATGGTGTAGAATATATTACATGGAGTTATTGTGATGGTGTAGAATATACTACATGGAGTTATTGTGATGGTGTAGAATATATTACATGGAGTTATTGTGATGGTGTAGAATATATTACATGGAGGTATTGTGATGGTGTAGAATATATTACATGGAGTTATTGTGATGGTGTAGAATATATTACATGGAGTTATTGTCATGGTGTAGAATATATTACATGGAGTTATTGTGATGGTGTAGAATATATTACATGGAGTTATTGTGATGGTGTAGAATATACTACATGGAGTTATTGTGATGGTGTAGAATATATTACATGGAGTTATTGTGATGGTGTAGAATATTACATGAAGTTATTGTGATGGTGTAGAATATATTACATGGAGTTATTGTGATGGTGTAGAATATATTACATGGAGTTATTGTGATGGTGTAGAATATATTACATGGAGTAATTGTGATGGTGTAGAATATATTACATGGAGTTATTGTGATGGTGTAGAATATATTACATGGAGTTATTGTGATGGTGTAGAATATATTACATGGAGTTATTGTAATGGTGTAGAATATTTTACATGGAGTTATTGTGATGGTGTAGAATATATTACATGGAGTTATTGTGATGGTGTAGAATATATTACATGGAGTTATTGTAATGGTGTAGAATATATTACATGGAGTTATTGTGATGGTGTAGAATATATTACATGGAGTTATTGTGATGGTGTAGAATATATTACATGGAGTTATTGTGATGGTGTAGAATATATTACATGGAGGTATTGTGATGGTGTAGAATATATTACATGGAGGTATTGTAATGGTGTAGAACATACTACATGGAGTTATTGTGATGGTGTAGAATATATTACATGGAGTTATTGTGATGGTGTAGAATATATTACATGGAGGTATTGTGATGGTGTAGAATATATTACATGGTGTTATTGTGATGGTGTAGAATATATTACATGGGGTTATTGTGATGGTGTATAATATATTACATGGAGTTATTGTGATGGTGTAGAATATATTACATGGAGTTATTGTGATGGTGTAGAATATATTACATGGAGTTATTGTGATGGTGTAGAATATATTACATGGAGTTATTGTGATGGTGTAGAATATATTACATGGAGTTGTTGTGATGGTGTAGAATATATTACATGGAGTTATTGTGATGGTGTAGAATATATTACATGGAGTTATTGTGATGGTGTAGAATATATTACATGGAGTTATTGTGATGGTGTAGAATATATTACATGGAGTTATTGTGATGGTGTAGAATATATTACATGGAGTTATTGTGATGGTGTAGAATATATTACATGGAGGTATTGTGATGGTGTAGAATATATTACATGGAGTTATTGTAATGGTGTAGAACATACTACATGGAGTTATTGTGATGGTGTAGAATATATTACATGGAGTTATTGTGATGGTGTAGAATATATTACATGGAGGTATTGTGATGGTGTAGAATATATTACATGGTGTTATTGTGATGGTGTAGAATATATTACATGGGGTTATTGTGATGGTGTATAATATATTACATGGAGTTATTGTGATGGTGTAGAATATATTACATGGAGTTATTGTGATGGTGTAGAATATATTACATGGAGTTATTGTGATGGTGTAGAATATATTACATGGAGTTATTGTGATGGTGTAGAATATATTACATGGAGTTGTTGTGATGGTGTAGAATATATTACATGGAGTTATTGTGATGGTGTAGAATATATTACATGGAGTTATTGTGATGGTGTAGAATATATTACATGGAGTTATTGTGATGGTGTAGAATATATTACATGGAGTTATTGTGATGGTGTAGAATATATTACATGGAGTTATTGTGATGGTGTAGAATATACTACATGGAGTTATTGTGATGGTGTAGAATATATTACATGGAGTTATTGTGATGGTGTAGAATATATTACATGGAGTTATTGTGATGGTGTAGAATATATTACATGGATTTATTCTACTTTTTAAAATGTTAAACAAAGGTCTGTATCAGTGGCTTGTAGGCTGTGAGTGGAATCCAGGAGATGCTTAATGTGTTGATGTTAATTAAGGGTCAATTACCATGAAACTGTCAGTTATCTGCATGACATTCACCGGCTGACAAAATGTCATGACCGACACAGTCCTAGGTGACATCAATAAGGGATCATAGCTTTCACCTGGATTCACCTGGTCAGTCTATGTCATGGAATAAACAGGTATTCCTAATGTTTTGTACACACAGTGTATATCATGTGTATATAATAAACACACTGGAACTGAGAAGGGAAGGGGAGGGCAGCCAGGAAGGGAGGGGAAAAGAACAACAGATTTGTGTTTAGTTTGTAGGTGAACAAAACATGAAAAACACATAGGTCCTTAAATGATGTGTCCTCAAATATTATGTCATCTAAAAATCTCAGATGAGTCAAGGAGGACAGATGACAACAGCAGCAGCCAGGATGAAATTATATGGTAGATGATGATTTAGGTGACCCAGACACAGACCTAGAGCAGTGGGGTCAGGATGTAGGAGACCCAGACACAGACCTAGAGCAGTGGGGTCATGATGTAGGAGACCCAGACACAAATGACCGTTAGTTAACATTGTAGTTAATATCTGACTAGATACTGTATATTATCTGACTAGATACTGTATGTTATCTGACTAGATACTGTGTGTTATCTGACTAGATACTATATATTATCTGACTAGATACTGTATGTTATCTGACTAGATACTGTATATTATCTGACTAGATACTGTATGTTATCTGACTAGATACTGTGTGTTATCTGACTAGATACTGTATGTTATCTGACTAGATACTGTATATTATCTGACTAGATACTGTATGTTATCTGACTAGATACTGTATATTATCTGACTAGATACTGTATATTATCTGACTAGATACTGTATGTTATCTGGCTATGCTCCATGTCATAGGATGTAGGCTTGTTCATTTAGCAGACAAGATAGGACTATGGTTATAAGTCATGTGCCATTATTTTATATTATATGATTTTATAGAAAGAAGAATATAATTGTAATTAGCTGAATAAAATAGAAAGGATATTTTTCTCATTCCAGAGCGAGCGCCCATTTGAAGTGTCTATTTTGAGTGTAAAAGTGATCATTTGAAACAGTTATTTGGCAACTTTAGAAATGATTGATTCAAATTTTAGTAAAGCCAATTTTAAAGTGTAGTTTCACCAGGACATCTACTGAGGCATTTCAACAGTGGCACAGCAACAGGTAGCCAGGGAGACATGCACTTAAACACATCCCCTCATTCATCTAGAAATATAACAGACTTTATTCTAAAAAATTATGTGTAGAGTTTATTCTCTCAATACTGCCACTTTATTCTCAAAGTATTGCCACGGAGACAACAGAATAATAGGATATGATGGAAAGAGACACCAGACAAGACATAGAGACAGCAACAGAAGAATTGTATATGATGGAGAGAGACAGATTTGCTCATTGGGCAGGTCAGAGGTCAGAGGTCAGAGTTTATGTTTTAAGTTTTTGAGTGGTGTTTGGAAATACACTGGTGTTGTATTCATGGTTTTAGCTGTTGAAATTCCTTTCCGGACCCCCTACTGGCTATGGGCCACCAATGTCTTCAAATCCTAGGGGAGAGAGAGGAGCTGCTACCCCTGGGGAGAGAGGAGCTGCTACCCCTGGGGAGAGAGGAGCTGCTACCCCTGGGGAGAGAGGAGCTGCTACCCCTGGGGAGAGAGGAGCTGCTACCCCTGGGGAGAGAGGAGCTGCTACCCCTGGGGAGAGAGGAGCTGCTACCCCTGGGGAGAGAGGAGCTGCTACCCCTGGGGAGAGAGGAGCTGCTACCCCTGGGGAGAGAGGAGCTGCTACCCCTGGGGAGAGAGGAGCTGCTACCCCTGGGGAGAGAGGAGCTGCTACCCCTGGGGAGAGAGGAGCTGCTACCCCTGGGGAGAGAGGAGCTGCTACCACTGGGGAGAGAGGAGCTGCTACCCCTGGGGAGAGAGGAGCTGCTACCCCTGGGGAGAGAGGAGCTGCTACCCCTGGGGTGAGAGAGGAGCTGCTACCCCTGGGGAGAGAGGAGCTGATACCCCTGGGGAGAGAGAGGAGCTGCTACCCCTGGAGAGAGGAGCTGCTACCCCTGGGGAGAGAGAGGAGCTGCTACCCCTGGGGAGAGAGGAGCTGATACCCCTGGGGAGAGAGGAGCTGCTACCCCTGGAGAGAGGAGCTGCTACCCCTGGGGAGAGAGGAGCTGCTACCCCTGGGGAGAGAGGAGCTGCTACCCCTGGAGAGAGAGGAGCTGCTACCCCTGGGGAGAGAGGGGCTGCAACCCCTGGAGAGAGAGGAGCTGCTACCCCTGGAGAGAGAGGAGCTGCTACCCATGGGGAGAGAGGAGCTGCTACCCCTGGGAGAGAGGAGCTGCTACCCCTGGGGAGAGAGGAGCTGCTACCCCTGGAATTTCTTGTGGAAGAATGATGTCACATCCCTCCAATAGAGTTCCAGACAGTTGTAGAATGTATGCCAAGGCACATTGTAAGAGCTGTAAAGAGAGAGGGAGTGGGAGAGAGAACAGGCAGAACCTGATATGTAAATGAGCAGAGCAAACGAAAGTAACTTTCAACGACCTAATGATCATTCAGACTCTGTTTCTATTGAGAGATAGAAGGTAAGACGATGATTGTATATTCATATAGTTTATGATATTGTTATGTGTATTCATATAGTTGATGGTATTGTTATATGTATTCATATAGTTGATGATATTGTTATGTGTATTCATATAGTTGATGATATTGTTATGTGTATTCATATAGTTGATGATATTGTTATGTGTATTCATATAGTTGATGATATTGTTATGTGTAATCATATAGTTGATGATATGTGTATTCATATAGTTGATGATATGTGTATTCATATAGTTAATTATATTTATAAAGGACAGTGTTGTAATAGTCCTTAAATGTTTGATATAAATTAGATGCATGGGTTGAACTCGTTCTGTTCCCATCTGTGTGCCCCAGGATGATCACTCCAACAATATCCAACTTGTAAGTCGCTCTGGATGAGAGCGTCTGCTAAATGACTTAAATGTAAATGTATCTAGAATCTAAAAGGGTTATTTGGCTGTCCCCATAGGATAACCTTTTGTAGAACCCTTTTTGGTACTAGGTAGAACCCTTTTGGGTTCCATCAAGAACCCATTCCCCAGAGGGAAGGACCGGTTTGAAACCCTTTATTCTAAGAGTGTACTGTATCATAGGTCTATAGACTTGTCTTCTCAAAACAGGCTTAAAACACAACAAGCAACAAACAAACATTTTCTCTTTCTAATCTACTGTTAATGCTTTTCACTCAGGAAGGTATGTTGTGTGAAAGAGACAATTATTGTGGAAAGCCTAACAACATACACTTCCTCAAACAGGTTGTGTGTATTCATTAGTGCCCACCATAGCAAAACATTTGGCAACAGAAACCAATTAGGTAGTGTTGTACAGCGTTTGGAGTAAACTGTTTATGCAACATTTTAAAACTGTTGGCTGTGAAGTAAATTAATGAATGAATACAGCCCATGTAGTATGCCTGCCTGATGCTGAAACCTGAACGTAGCCTGAGAGGTATTTTGTATTAGTTATTAACCTTAACGGAGTTCCGCTAGCGGAAAGTGAAACTGCATGGCGCCAAATTCAAACAACAGAAATCTCATAAATCACATTTCTCAAACATTCAAGAATTAGGCACCATTTTAAAGATACAATTCTCGTTAATCCAGCCAAAGTGTCTGATTTCAAAAAGGCTTTACAGCGAAAGTTCCACAAACGATTATGTTAGGTCACCACCAAGTCACAGAAAAACAGCCATTTTTCCAGCCAAAGAGAGGAGTCACAAAAAGCACAAATAGAGATAAAATTCATCACTAACCTTTGATGATCTTCATCAGATGACACTCATAGGACTTCATGTTACACAATACATGTATGTTTGTTCGATAAAGTGCATATTTATCTAAAGAAATCTCATTTTACATTGACGTGTTATGTTCAGTAGTTCCAAAACATGCAGCGATTTTGCAGAGAGCTACATCAGAAATACTCATTATAAACATTGATAATAGATACAACTATTATACATGTAACTTTAGATAAACTTCTCCTTAATGCAACCGCTGTGTCAGATTTCAAAAAGACTTTACGGAAAAAGCATACCATGCAATAATCTGAGTACGGCGCTAAGAGCCCAAATCAGCCAAATAAATATCCGCCATGTTGTGGAGTCAACAGAAGTCAGAAATAGCATTATACATATTCACTTACCTTTGATGATCTTCATCAGAATGCACTCCCAGGAATCCCAGTTCCATAATAAATGTTTGATTTGTTTGATAAAGTTCATAATTTATGTCCATATACCTCCTTTTGTTAGCGCGTTTGGTAAACAATTTCAAACGCACGTGCTAGTCCAGCGGAAAGGTCGGACGAAAATTCAAAAAGTTATATTACTGGTCGTAGAAACATATCAAATGAAGTATAGAATCAATCTTTAGGATGTCTTTAACATAAATCTTCAATAATGTCCCAACCGGAGAATTCCTTTGTCTGTAGAAAAGCAATGGAACTCGAGGTCGCTCTCACATGACCGCGCATCACGAGCCCGTGGCTCTCTGCCAGACACCTGACTCAATCCCCTCTCATTCGGCCCCCCTTCACAGTAGAAGCCTGACAAAGTTCTACAGACTGTTGACATCTTGTGGAAGCCTTAGGAAGTGCAACATGACCAATATCCCACTGTATATTCAATAGGGGCTGAGTTGAAAAACGACCAACCTCAGATTTCCCACTTCCTGGTTGGATTTTTTCTCATGTTTTTGCCTGCCATATGAGTTATGTTATACTCACAGACATAATTCAAACAGTTTTAGAAATTTCAGAGTGTTTTCTATGCAATACTACTAATAATATGTATATATTAGCATCTGGGACTAAATAGCAGGCAGTTTACTCTGGGCACGCTTTTCATCCAAAAGTGAAAATGCTGCCCCCTATCCCAATTAAGTTTTAAAGAACAAATTCTATGTTCAATGACAGCTTAGGAACAGTGGGGGCAGAACAGCAGATTTGTACCTTGTCAGCTCAGAGATCTTCCGGTTACTTCTCCAACGCTCGAGGCTACCTGCCACCCCAATGCAAGATAGATATACTGTTTTTCTAAAGTTAGCCAGATTCAGTTAGCTTCACATTCCAGCTCAGGCCTCATCCATCAGAATATACAGTGTTAGCCAGATTTAGTTAGCTTCACATTCCAGCTCAGGCCTCATCCATCAGAATATACAGAGCGCTAGTCATCAGGAAGGTGCTCTCTCAGCAGAATGGAAAATATCTCAATGACTTGACATGTTCTGGTTGTGAATTCAGGCTACAAGGTGAGAATCCTGACAGGGATTATTGTAAAGTGTGTAGATAAATTAAATGTATGGTGTAATGTTAGTATAGTGAAGTAAAACACTCCTAACAGTAGATAAATTAAATGTATGGTGTAATGTTAGTATAGTGAATGGAAGTAAAACACTCCTAACAGTAGATAAATTAAATGTATGGTGTAATGTTAGTATAGTGAAGTGAAACACTCCTATCAGTAGATAAATTAAATGTATGGTGTAATGTTAGTATAGTGAAGTAAAACACTCCTAACAGTAGATAAATTAAATGTATGGTGTAATGTTAGTATAGTGAAGTAAAACACTCCTAACAGTAGATAAATTAAATGTATGGTGTAATGTTAGTATAGTGAAGTAAAACACTCCTAACAGTAGATAAATTAAATGTATGGTGTAATGTTAGTATAGTGAAGTAAAACACTCCTAACAGTAGATAAATTAAATGTATGGTGTAATGTTAGTATAGTGAAGTAAAACACTCCTAACAGTAGATAAATTAAATGTATGGTGTAATGTTAGTATAGTGAAGTAAAACACTTCTAACAGTAGATAAATTAAATGTATGGTGTAATGTTAGTATAGTGAAGTAAAACACTCCTAACAGTAGATAAATTAAATGTATGGTGTAATGTTAGTATAGTGAAGTAAAACACTCCAAACAGTAGATAAATTAAGTGTATGGTGTAATGTTAGTATAGTGAAGTAAAACACTCCTAACAGTAGATAAATTAAATGTATGGTGTAATGTTAGTATAGTGAAGTAAAACACTCCTAACAGTAGATAAATTAAATGTATGGTGTAATGTTAGTATAGTGAAGTAAAACACTCCTAACAGTCTACTTCTACTGAGACAGGTTGGTGTCAGTTTAATCAAACAACATGGAGCTGACTGGACCTGGTCAAGTCAAATTCAATACATCAATATTCATATATTATTGTTCTACATTTAACATTTCATATGATAATGTAATTGTATCATAGTTCCACTATAGTGTAGTGATCCTCTACATTTCAAAGGATAATGTAATGTAATGTTTCAAGCGAGCAACCCGGTTTCGCTTCCCTGCCCCGCTGTTTGCTATATTGGTGTCAGAAGTGGGATGGCGGCTTTGAGGCCATCAGAACGCCCGGATGTGTGAGGGGCCAGAGTAGTCTAAGCATGGGGACATGCCTTCCCGTTCAGAGGGGGCAATGTGAGCCACATTACAATTCCCACCAAGGGTTAACCCTATTGGTGCGATGTGAAGGTGTTTGACTTACTTGCCAGCGACCCGGATTCTCTTCCTGCCCTAAATCTGTACTCAGAATTTTCCTTGGTGAGATGGTGCTGCTAGTGACAGACAACATTTAGAGACAGAATACAGACAGAAGAGTTTACACAGAGTTTCCATACAACATTATACACAACTAGGTAGAGTGAGCATAGAGCTATAAGAGAATGAACAGTGGATATAAACATATACAGTACAGTGGCTATACAGCTGATATACAGTACAGTGGATATACAGTTGATATACAGTACAGTTGATATACAGTACAGTGACTATACAGTTGATATACCAGTACAGTGGATATACAGTTGATAACCAGTACAGTGGATATACAGTTGATATACAGTTGATATACAGTACAGTGGATATACAGTTGATATACAGTACAGTGGCTATACAGTTGATATACAGTTGATATACAGTACAGTGGCTATACAGTTGATATACAGTACAGTGGATATACAGTTGATATACAGTACAGTGGCTATACAGTTGATATGCAGTTGATATACAGTACAGTGATATACAGTTGATATACAGTTGATATACAGTACAGTGATATACAGTTAATATACAGTTGATATACAGTACAGTGGATATACAGTTGATATACAGTACAGTGGCTATACAGTTGATATACAGTTGATATACAGTACAGTGGCTATACAGTGGATATACAGTGGATATACAGTTGATATACAGTGGATATAGTGACAGTGGATATGCAGTTGATATACAGTACAGTGATATACAGTTGATATACAGTACAGTGGATATACAGTACAGTGATATACAGTTGATATACAGTGGATATAGTGACAGTGGATATGCAGTTGATATACAGTACAGTGATATACAGTTGATATACAGTACAGTTGATATACAGTACAGTGATATACAGTTGATATACAGTACAGTTGATATACAGTACAGTGGATATACAGTTGATAACAAGTACAGTGAATATACAGTTGATATACAGTACAGTGGATATACAGTTGATATACAGTACAGTGGCTATAGAGTTGATATACAGTACAGTGACTATACAGTTGATAACCAGTACAGTGGATATACAGTTGATAAACAGTACAGTGGATATACAGTTGATATACAGTTGATATACAGTACAGTGGATATACAGTTGATATACAGTACAGTGGCTATACAGTTGATAACCAGTACAGTGGATATACAGTTGATATACAGTATAGTGGATATACAGTTGATATACAGTACAGTGGATATACAGTTGATATACAGTACAGTGGATATACAGTTGATATACAGTACAGTGGCTATACAGTTGATAACCAGTACAGTGGATATACAGTTGATATACAGTATAGTGGATATACAGTTGATATACAGTACAGTGGATATACAGTTGATATACAGTACAGTGGATATACAGTTGATATTCAGTACAGTGGCTATACAGTTGATAACCAGTACAGTGGATATACAGTTGATATACAGTATAGTGGATATACAGTTGATATACAGTACAGTTGATATACAGTACAGTGGCTATACAGTTGATATACAGTACAGTGGATATACAGTTGATATACAGTACAGTGATTATATACAGTTGATATACAGTACAGTGACTAAACAGTTGATAACCAGTACAGTGGATATACAGTTGATAAACAGTACAGAGGATATACAGTGGATATACAGTTGATATACAGTTGATATACAGTACAGTTGATATACAGTACAGTGGCTATAGAGTTGATATACCGTATAGTGGATATACAGTTTATAAACAGTACAGTGGATATACAGTACAGTGGATATACAGTTGATATACAGTTGATAACCAGTACAGTGGATATACAGTTGATATACAGTACAGTGGCTATACAGTTGATATTCAGTACAGTGACTATATAGCTGATAACCAGTACAATGGATATACAGTTGATAAACAGTACAGTGGATATACAGTTGATATACAGTTGATATACAGTTGATATACAGTACAGTGGATATACAGTTGATATACAGTACAGTTGATATACAGTACAGTTGATATACAGTTGATATACAGTACAGTGGCTATACAGTTGATACACAGTACAGTGGATATACAGTTGATATACATTACAGTTGATATACAGTTGATATACAGTACAGTTGATATACAGTTGATATACAGTACAGTGGCTATACAGTTGATATACAATTGATAAACAGTGGATGTCCACATTTACAGTAAACTAAAACATGTAGTGTACAGCATAGTCCTTTAGTCTCTATGGGCCAGATGGCCAGTTGGTAAGGGCCACAGCATAGTCCTTTAGTCTCTATGGGCCAGGTGGCCAGTTGGTGAGGGCCACAGCATAGTCCTTTAGTCTCTATGGACCAGATGGCCAGTTGGTAAGGGCCACAGCATAGTCCTTTAGTCTCTATGGGCCAGGTGGCCAGTTGGTGAGGGCCACAGCATAGTCCTTTAGTCTCTATGGGCCAGATGGCCAGTTGGTGAGGGCCACAGCATAGTCCTTTAGTCACCATGGGCCAGATGGCCAGCTGGTGAGGGCCACAGCATAGTCCTTTAGTCTATATGGGCCAGAGGGCCAGTTGGTGAGGGCCACAGCATAGTCCTTTAGTCTCTATGGACCAGATGGCCAGCTGGTGAGGGCCACAGCATAGTCTTTTAGTCTCCATGGGCCAGATGGCCAGCTGGTGAGGGCCATAGCATAGTCCTTTAGTCTCTATGGGCCAGATGGCCAGTTGGTGAGGGCCACAGCATAGTCCTTTAGTCTCTATGGGCCAGATGGCCAGTTGGTGAGGGTCACAGCATAGTCCTTTAGTCTCTATGGGCCAGATGGCCAGCTGGTGAGGGCCATAGCATAGTCCTTTAGTCTCTATGGGCCAGATGGCCAGTTGGTGAGGGCCACAGCATAGTCCTTTAGTCTCTATGGGCCAGATGGCCAGTTGGTGAGGGTCACAGCATAGTCCTTTAGTCGCTATGGGCCAGATGGCCAGTTGGTGAGGGCCACAGCATAGTCCTTTAGTCTCTCTGGGCCAGATTGCCAGTTGGTGAGGGCCACAGCATAGTCCTTTAGTCTCTATGGGCCAGATGGCCAGTTGGTAAGGGCCACAGCATAGTCCTTTAGTCTCTATGGGCCAGATGGCCAGTTGGTGAGGGCCACAGCATAGTCATTTAGTCTCTATGGGCCAGATGGCCAGTTGGTGAGGGCCACAGCATAGTCATTTAGTCTCTATGGGCCAGATGGCCAGTTGGTGAGGGCCACAGCATAGTCCTTTAGTCTCTATGGACTAGATGGTCAGTTGGTGAGGGCCACAGCATAGTCCTTTAGTCTCTATGGGCCAGATGGCCAGTTGGTGAGGGCCACAGCATAGTAATTTAGTCTCTATGGGCCAGATGGCCAGTTGGTGAGGGCCATAGCATTCTGTAAGGCATTTAAACTATACAGAAAACAACTATTCACAAAACCCAAACGAAAAAGGACATCTTATATATGATCCCCAACAACGATAGACTCTAATTGGGAACCACACCAACATAGAAATAAAGAAACTAGAATGCCCATTCTAGTCACACCCTGGCCTAACCAAAATAGAGAATAAAAGCCTCTCTATGGCGTGACAAAAAAAGGTTTCTGAAGATGATACATTTCACTTTTCTATTTAAAAATTGTTCATTAATTATAATGTACATAACAATGCAAATGTCCTGTTGCTGCAGGATTATTCTCCTGCTGTAGCAAACTGGTTCAAATTAAGATACAACATCTGTAGCAATATACCTCTCTCTAATGTATATGGCTCTATCAGGATATATATACCTCTCTCTAATGTATATGACTCTATCAGGATATATATACCTCTCTCTAATGTATATGGCTATATCAGGATATATATACCTCTCTCTACTGTATATGACTATATCAGGATATATATACCTCTCTCTAATGTATATGGCTCTATCAGGATATATATACCTCTCTCTAATGTATATGACTATATCAGGATATATATACCTCTCTCTAATGTATATGGCTCTATCAGGATATATATACCTCTCTCTAATGTATATGGCTCTATCAGGATATATATACCTCTCTCTAATGTATATGGCTCTATCAGGATATATATACCTCTCTCTAATGTATATGGCTCTATCAGGATATATATACCTCTCTCTAATGTATATGGCTCTATCAGGATATATATACCTCTCTCTAATGTATATGACTCTATCAGGATATATATACCTCTCTCTAATGTATATGGCTCTATCAGGATATATATACCTCTCTCTAATGTATATGGCTCTATCAGGATATATATACCTCTCTCTAATGTATATGACTCTATCAGGATATATATACCTCTCTCTAATGGCTCTATCAGGATATATATACCTCTCTCTAATGTATATGGCTCTATCAGGATATATATACCTCTCTCTAATGTATATGACTATATCAGGATATATATACCTCTCTCTAATGGCTCTATCAGGATATATATACCTCTCTCTAATGTATATGACTATATCAGGATTCACTTTTGACCGTTTGACATCTTTTATTTACTGTTGTTTAGGCTGGTTGAATGAGTTGTCTATGAAAGATACTTCATCTGCCAGAAAACAGGCGGCTGCACCAGTGACTGTAAGTTATGTGATTTCCTCATATGAAATTAAAAGTATGTTTGTAGCCTACGCAGTTACAAAATGGCTGTTGAAACTGTGGCACATATTTGTCTGTAACATTAAATAAATGTGTTGGTATGTAGGAAAGACGGGCAGACTCTCGTACTGTAGGTCTAGTCTACCTACAAACTATTATAAGGTTAGGTCGACATCAGACATTCAATAGTCAGAGTAGGTTGGAGCTATAATCACCTACAAACTATTATAAGGTTAGGTCGACGTCAGACATTCAATAGTCAGAGTAGGTTGGAGCTTTGATCACTTATCATGCTGACAAACCTGATCATGCTGACAAACCTGGTCTCTGTGAACTGATCTGAACAGGTTTAGGCTGGTCATCTATGATATGTAGGTTATAGCTGAGGTATAGACCTCAATCTACATATCACTAACAAACCACTACTATACATTATAACCTAGCCTACTTTACATAATATAACATCTACATATCACTAACAACCCACTATTATACATTATAACCTAGTCTACTTTACATAATATAACATCTACATATCACTAACAACCCACTACTATACATTATAACCTAGTCTACTTTACATAATATAACATCTACATATCACTAACAACCCACTACTATACATTATAACCTAGTCTACTTTACATAATATAACATCTACATATCACTAACAAACTGCTATTATACATTATAACCTAGTCTACTTTACATAATATAACATCTACATATCACTAACAACCCACTACTATACATTATAACCTAGTCTACTTTACATAATATAACATCTACATATCACTAACAACCCACTACTATACATTATAACCTAGTCTACTTTACATAATATAACATCTACTTATCACTAACAACCCACTACTATACATTATAACCTAGTCTACTTTACATAATATAACATCTACATATCACTAACAACCACTACTATACATTATAACCTAGTCTACTTTACATAATATAACATATCACTAACAACCCACTATTATAAATTATAACCTAGTCTACTTTACATAATATAACATCTACATATCACTAACAACCCACTATTATACATTATAACCTAGTCTACTTTACATAATATAACATCTACATATCACTAACAACCCACTACTATACATTATAACCTAGTCTACTTTACATAATATAACATCTCTTACTTGTTGCAAAAAACCTTTCTGAATGGATCAATGATTTCCCCCTCAGATCAATCATGTCCGTTTTAGCCCTTCTGTCTACATTCTCAGATACATTTAGAAAATAACAGATTGAAAGACAATAAATAGCCTACTTTTAATTTACACAAATATTTGTGAGACATGGCCTTGTGTTGCTGTACTGTCTATAACTACCTTAACAAACAGTGACTTATTATTATTATTGACAGTTACCATGGAGATGTCATTTCAAACTACATATTCATGTGATTGCATTAAATCACCTGACTGTTTCGATATGTCTGTTAGTAAATGTTTCATAAGAGATCATTAATAAATGATAACAATTGACATTAAAGAATTACTGTGTTAACCACAACCAACATGTTGGATCTCTGTTTAGGGGTCACTGTGTTGGAGAGAGAGGAGGGGGGACCTGCCTCTAAAATGAGTCTCTCTGGGGAGAGAGGGGAGGGGGGCCCTGCCTCTAAAATGAGTCTCTCTGGGGAGAGAGGGGAGGGGGGCCCTGCCTCTAAAATGAGTCTCTCTGGGAAGAGAGAGGGGGGCCCTGCCTCTAAAATGAGTCTCTCTGAAGAACATGACACCAAAGCTAAGAGGTGAGATGACAATTTTAGAAATAATTATTAACAGTTTATTTCCAAAATGCATCACATTTGTTTTTTCATCAGAAATGTTGCTTATGGTTACCTTCAATATTACTGTTCTCAGATTATCAGTTAATAGATTTTAGATGGGTATATCTTTATTACATTATTATTACTATTATTACTGTCCTTCAATATTACTGTTCTCAGATTATCAGTTAATAGATTTTAGATGGGTATATCTTTATTAAATTATTATTACTATTATTACTGTCCTTCAATATTACTGTTCTCAGATTATCAGTTAATAGATTTTAGATGGGTATATCTTTATTACATTATTATTACTATTATTACTGTCCTTCAATATTACTGTTCTCAGATTATCAGTTAATAGATTTTAGATGGGTATATCTTTATTACATTATTATTACTATTATTACTGTCCTTCAATATTACTGTTCTCAGATTATCAGTTAATAGATTTTAGATGGGTATATCTTTATTAAATTATTATTACTATTATTACTGTCCTTCAATATTACTGTTCTCAGATTATCAGTTAATAGATTTTAGATGGGTATATCTTTATTAAATTATTATTACTATTGTTACTGTCCTTCAATATTACTGTTCTCAGATTATCAGTTAATAGATTTTAGATGGGTATATCTTTATTAAATTATTAATACTATTATTACTGTCCTTCAATATTACTGTTCTCAGATTATCAGTTAATAGATTTTAGATGGGTATATCTTTATTAAATTATTATTACTATTATTACTGTCCTCTTTTTCAAATGTGGCCGATTTAAACAGCCAGAATACATTTTTGAAATAAGATAATTTATTTGTTACGACATCTTGTTTCTAAATGGCTGCTGGGTAATTAGATATGCATCTAAATGTTTGTTTGTAGGCATCGAATTGAGTGAATGCTGTGCAGGTTCACTGAGTTGCAAACCAAATGGACAGGTCTAGCTCATTGATTTGTAGATCTGACGCAGTTGCTACCTCAGATTATGAGCCTAGCAGGTGTTGTGAATGAGTTATGTAGTACCCACAGAAGGCCACAGGGAGGAGGAAGAGAGCTATAAACCCATACAGTTTTTTGCCTTAAAAACCCTAAACCAAACAATTAATCAAATGTATTTATAAAGCCCGTTTTACAACAGCAGATGTCACAAAGTGCTATACAGAAACTCTAACCCTACGTATTACCTATTTTAGCCTTAACCCGAACCCTTAACCCTAATTCTAGGGTAGGGTAGCCTGTAACACTTTTAGAAATGATTTAAGTAATGATATTATGTTAGTAGATACCATTATAGTACTAAATAGCATTATGATTATTTTGTTAATCAAAACCTGTCTAAGCATTTTGCTTTTATTGTTTGGTTATTTTATTATCTTTGTTATTGCAAGGCAGAACACTTGATAAACAAGACACATTAGTTTAATTTTTCAAATGTGGTTTGAACTGGGTGACCTGGTAACCTCTATGTGAAAGTGCAGCAACTGGAATGGGATAGATGGGGCAGGTTTGAGATCTAAGGAATTATTGAGAAAAATATACTTTATTTCCCAGCTGCCTCACCAATGTCTGTAAGTGAATTAATAACTTTTAATTGCTAAATATTTCCAATAGAAGGCAGCATAAGACCATGAAGCATCAGTTATTGTCTACAAGCAGCAATATGATTGACATAAAATAGCATGCAACCACAGACTATATGTCTCATGATTTTCTAAAATGGTCACTCATTACTTTAGCCAGCTATATATCTCGTATTAGGGCATTACTTTAGTTATCTATATATCTCGTTTTAGGGCTGTGTTGCTTTTGGGAGAACAACAAAAATAGTGACTATAGCAGGTATTGAACCCCGAGTAAATAATCACTAGTCAGAGCCTCAACCTCAGTATACATTCATTATAAAACATCTTAATATCTGATATTGTGAGTAAACAACATCGAGAGTGCGTCTTCCAGCCCAACAATAAATTACATAATTCAACCCTCCCGGTTAGTAAATTTACCTCAACATGCCCCTGGAGAAGGCAGAGTGATGACACAAGCTTTTTAGCAGGGCTGAGTTGACTACTAGAGAGAGAAGGCAGAGCGGATCGATGCTGGTTGATGAATTTGACAATGAATGTACCTGGAAAATAAGTTTTACTCGACCAGAGCTGAGTGAATTAATTCACGCTTATTGATCATCGTTATAGTAAAGTGGTATCATTTCAAAACATGAGCATAAAAACAGGTTAATAATAAACATTAATCATCATTATATATATGATATATACATCATTATATATATCATATTATATATATCATTATATATTACTTCACAATATTCTGTTAAATGCTTTTTCATTCCTTCCTCTTGCGTTAGCAGTGTGGAAAGGGACATAAATAAGCACACAGGAGTTTTCCTGTGAGGGGGAGTGGTGGTGTATCCAGGGAGAAAACTAAACTCATCTTCTGAAATATCATTAGTGGTCTTATGCTGCCATCTATTGGAATTATGTAGCAACTGCAGTAGTACTGAATAATGTGTAATTCCTTATTCCTTACTAAACCTAGCAGTACTACTGATTTCTCTGAGAGTGAGGCAGATATATATTATTACTGTATAAAACCTAGCAGTACTACTGATTTCTCTGAGAGTGAGGCAGATATATATTATTACTGTGTAAAACCTAGCAGTACTACTGATTTCTCTGAGAGTGAGACAGATATATATTATTACTGTGTAAAACCTAGCAGTACTACTGATTTCTCTGAGAGTGAGACAGATATATATTATTACTGTGTAAAACCTAGCAGTACTACTGATGTCTCTGAGAGTGAGACAGATATATATTATTACTGTGTAAAACCTAGCAGTACTACTGATGTCTCTGAGAGTGAGGCAGATATATATTATTACTGTGTAAAACCTAGCAGTACTACTGATTTCTCTGAGAGTGAGGCAGATATATATTATTACTGTGTAAAACCTAGCAGTACTACTGATTTCTCTGAGAGTGAGACAGATATATATTATTACTGTGTAAAACCTAGCAGTACTACTGATTTCTCTGAGAGTGAGACAGATATATATTATTACTGTGTAAAACCTAGCAGTACTACTGATGTCTCTGAGAGTGAGACAGATATATATTATTACTGTGTAAAACCTAGCAGTACTACTGATGTCTCTGAGAGTGAGGCAGATATATATTATTACTAGTAATAAAGTAAAGTAGTAATTACTCAGAATTGCAAAATATAACATTTTATAGATCATTTTACCAATTACAACCATAAAATAACAATTAATTGCATAACAAACAATGAAACGGACTTACACCAAAGGCACCATACATTTATTTAATTATATATATAAAAAACGATTTAGGTGGGTGACATTTTCTGCCAAAGTAACAGCCCTGTAGACAAAGAAAAGTTCTCATTTAGGTACCAAAATATTCAAAGGCCATTTTCTCAAAAGTACGGTTACAAGTTTATCATCTTTCAAAGAAGAATTACTTTCCCATTGTTCCTCAACTGTAGTGTCTGATAAACCATTTTCTACCTCTGAGTCTCTACTTTTATCCAATGTAAAAAACACAATTTCAAATTTTGCTACATAATACCGAATCGAACCGGTCGGTCACATTTGACTGTGTAAAACTGAGGCAGATATATATTATTACTGTGTAAAACCTAGCAGTACTACTGATTTCTCTGAGAGTGAGGCAGATATATATTATTACTGTGTAAAACCTAGCAGTACTACTGATTTCTCTGAGAGTGAGGCAGATATATATTATTACTGTGTAAAACCTAGCAGTACTACTGATTTCTCTGAGAGTGAGGCAGATATATATTATTACTCTGTAAAACCTAGCAGTACTACTGATTTCTCTGAGAGTGAGGCAGATACATATTATTACTGTGTAAAACCTAGCAGTACTACTGATTTCTCTGAGAGTGAGGCAGATATATATTATTACTGTATAAAACCTAGCAGTACTACTGATTTCTCTGAGAGTGAGGCAGATATATATTATTACTGTGTAAAACCTAGCAGTACTACTGATTTCTCTGAGAGTGAGACAGATATATATTATTACTGTGTAAAACCTAGCAGTACTACTGATTTCTCTGAGAGTGAGACAGATATATATTATTACTGTGTAAAACCTAGCAGTACTACTGATGTCTCTGAGAGTGAGACAGATATATATTATTACTGTGTAAAACCTAGCAGTACTACTGATGTCTCTGAGAGTGAGGCAGATATATATTATTACTGTGTAAAACCTAGCAGTACTACTGATTTCTCTGAGAGTGAGACAGATATATATTATTACTGTGTAAAACCTAGCAGTACTACTGATGTCTCTGAGAGTGAGACAGATATATATTATTACTGTGTAAAACCTAGCAGTACTACTGATGTCTCTGAGAGTGAGGCAGATTTATATTATTACTGTGTAAAACCTAGCAGTACTACTGATGTCTCTGAGAGTGAGGCAGATATATATTATTACTGTGTAAAACCTAGCAGTACTACTGATTTCTCTGAGAGTGAGGCAGATATATATTATTACTGTGTAAAACCTAGCAGTACTACTGATTTCTCTGAGAGTGAGGCAGATATATATTATTACTGTGTAAAACCTAGCAGTACTACTGATTTCTCTGAGAGTGAGGCAGATATATATTATTACTGTGTAAAACCTAGCAGTACTACTGATTTCTCTGAGAGTGAGGCAGATATATATTATTACTGTGTAAAACCTAGCAGTACTACTGATGTCTCTGAGAGTGAGGCAGATATATATTATTACTGTGTAAAACCTAGCAGTACTACTGATGTCTCTGAGAGTGAGGCAGATATATATTATTACTGTGTAAAACCTAGCAGTACTACTGATGTCTCTGAGAGTGAGGCAGATATATATTATTACTGTTTAAAACCTAGCAGTACTACTGATGTCTCTGAGAGTGAGGCAGATATATATTATTACTGTATAAAACCTAGCAGTACTACTGATTACTCTGAGAGTGAGGCAGATATATATTATTACTGTGTAAAACCTAGCAGTACTACTGATGTCTCTGAGAGTGAGGCAGATATATATTATTACTGTGTAAAACCTAGCAGTACTACTGATTTCTCTGAGAGTGAGGCAGATATATATTATTACTGTGTAAAACCTAGCAGTACTACTGATTTCTCTGAGAGTGAGGCAGATATATATTATTACTGTGTAAAACCTAGCAGTACTACTGATTTCTCTGAGAGTGAGGCAGATATATATTATTACTGTTTAAAACCTAGCAGTACTACTGATTTCTCTGAGAGTGAGGCAGATATATATTATTACTGTATAAAACCTAGCAGTACTACTGATTTCTCTGAGAGTGAGGCAGATATATATTATTACTGTATAAAACCTAGCAGTACTACTGATTTCTCTGAGAGTGAGGCAGATATATATTATTACTGTGTAAAACCTAGCATTACTACTGATTTCTCTGAGAGTGAGGCAGATATATATTATTACTGTGTAAAACCTAGCAGTACTACTGATTTCTCTGAGAGTGAGGCAGATATATATTATTACTGTGTAAAACCTAGCAGTACTACTGATTTCTCTGAGAGTGAGGCAGATATATATTATTACTGTGTAAAACCTAGCAGTACTACTGATTTCTCTGAGAGTGAGGCAGATATATATTATTACTGTGTAAAACCTAGCAGTACTACTGATTACTCTGAGAGTGAGGCAGATATATATTATTACTGTGTAAAACCTAGCAGTACTACTGATTTCTCTGAGAGTGGGGCAGATATATATTATTACTGTGTAAAACCTAGCAGTACTACTGATTTCTCTGAGAGTGAGGCAGATATATATTATTACTGTATAAAACCTAGCAGTACTACTGATTTCTCTGAGAGTGAGGCAGATATATATTATTACTGTATAAAACCTAGCAGTACTACTGATTTCTCTGAGAGTGAGGCAGATATATATTATTACTGTGTAAAACCTAGCATTACTACTGATTTCTCTGAGAGTGAGGCAGATATATATTATTACTGTGTAAAACCTAGCAGTACTACTGATTTCTCTGAGAGTGAGGCAGATATATATTATTACTGTGTAAAACCTAGCAGTACTACTGATTTCTCTGAGAGTGAGGCAGATATATATTATTACTGTGTAAAACCTAGCAGTACTACTGATTTCTCTGAGAGTGAGGCAGATATATATTATTACTGTTTAAAACCTAGCAGTACTACTGATGTCTCTGAGAGTGAGGCAGATATATATTATTACTGTATAAAACCTAGCAGTACTACTGATTACTCTGAGAGTGAGGCAGATATATATTATTACTGTGTAAAACCTAGCAGTACTACTGATGTCTCTGAGAGTGAGGCAGATATATATTATTACTGTGTAAAACCTAGCAGTACTACTGATTTCTCTGAGAGTGAGGCAGATATATATTATTACTGTGTAAAACCTAGCAGTACTACTGATTTCTCTGAGAGTGAGGCAGATATATATTATTACTGTGTAAAACCTAGCAGTACTACTGATTTCTCTGAGAGTGAGGCAGATATATATTATTACTGTTTAAAACCTAGCAGTACTACTGATTTCTCTGAGAGTGAGGCAGATATATATTATTACTGTATAAAACCTAGCAGTACTACTGATTTCTCTGAGAGTGAGGCAGATATATATTATTACTGTATAAAACCTAGCAGTACTACTGATTTCTCTGAGAGTGAGGCAGATATATATTATTACTGTGTAAAACCTAGCATTACTACTGATTTCTCTGAGAGTGAGGCAGATATATATTATTACTGTGTAAAACCTAGCAGTACTACTGATTTCTCTGAGAGTGAGGCAGATATATATTATTACTGTGTAAAACCTAGCAGTACTACTGATTTCTCTGAGAGTGAGGCAGATATATATTATTACTGTGTAAAACCTAGCAGTACTACTGATTTCTCTGAGAGTGAGGCAGATATATATTATTACTGTGTAAAACCTAGCAGTACTACTGATTACTCTGAGAGTGAGGCAGATATATATTATTACTGTGTAAAACCTAGCAGTACTACTGATTTCTCTGAGAGTGGGGCAGATATATATTATTACTGTGTAAAACCTAGCAGTACTACTGATTTCTCTGAGAGTGAGGCAGATATACATTATTACTGTATAAAACCTAGCAGTACTACTGATTTCTCTGAGAGTGAGGCAGATATATATTATTACTGTATAAAACCTAGCAGTACTACTGATTTCTCTGAGAGTGAGGCAGATATATATTATTACTGTGTAAAACCTAGCATTACTACTGATTTCTCTGAGAGTGAGGCAGATATATATTATTACTGTGTAAAACCTAGCAGTACTACTGATTTCTCTGAGAGTGAGGCAGATATATATTATTACTGTGTAAAACCTAGCAGTACTACTGATTTCTCTGAGAGTGAGGCAGATATATATTATTACTGTGTAAAACCTAGCAGTACTACTGATTTCTCTGAGAGTGAGGCAGATATATATTATTACTGTGTAAAACCTAGCAGTACTACTGATTACTCTGAGAGTGAGGCAGATATATATTATTACTGTGTAAAACCTAGCAGTACTACTGATTACTCTGAGAGTGAGGCAGATATATATTATTACTGTGTAAAACCTAGCAGTACTACTGATTTCTCTGAGAGTGAGACAGATATATATTATTACTGTGTAAAACCTAGCAGTACTACTGATTTCTCTGAGAGTGAGGCAGATATATATTATTACTGTGTAAAACCTAGCAGTACTACTGATGTCTCTGAGAGTGAGGCAGATATATATTATTACTGTGTAAAACCTAGCAGTACTACTGATGTCTCTGAGAGTGAGGCAGATATATATTATTACTGTGTAAAACCTAGCAGTACTACTGATGTCTCTGAGAGTGAGGCAGATATATATTATTACTGTTTAAAACCTAGCAGTACTACTGATGTCTCTGAGAGTGAGGCAGATATATATTATTACTGTATAAAACCTAGCAGTACTACTGATTACTCTGAGAGTGAGGCAGATATATATTATTACTGTGTAAAACCTAGCAGTACTACTGATGTCTCTGAGAGTGAGGCAGATATATATTATTACTGTGTAAAACCTAGCAGTACTACTGATTTCTCTGAGAGTGAGGCAGATATATATTATTACTGTGTAAAACCTAGCAGTACTACTGATTTCTCTGAGAGTGAGGCAGATATATATTATTACTGTGTAAAACCTAGCAGTACTACTGATTTCTCTGAGAGTGAGGCAGATATATATTATTACTGTTTAAAACCTAGCAGTACTACTGATTTCTCTGAGAGTGAGGCAGATATATATTATTACTGTATAAAACCTAGCAGTACTACTGATTTCTCTGAGAGTGAGGCAGATATATATTATTACTGTATAAAACCTAGCAGTACTACTGATTTCTCTGAGAGTGAGGCAGATATATATTATTACTGTGTAAAACCTAGCATTACTACTGATTTCTCTGAGAGTGAGGCAGATATATATTATTACTGTGTAAAACCTAGCAGTACTACTGATTTCTCTGAGAGTGAGGCAGATATATATTATTACTGTGTAAAACCTAGCAGTACTACTGATTTCTCTGAGAGTGAGGCAGATATATATTATTACTGTGTAAAACCTAGCAGTACTACTGATTTCTCTGAGAGTGAGGCAGATATATATTATTACTGTGTAAAACCTAGCAGTACTACTGATTACTCTGAGAGTGAGGCAGATATATATTATTACTGTGTAAAACCTAGCAGTACTACTGATTTCTCTGAGAGTGGGGCAGATATATATTATTACTGTGTAAAACCTAGCAGTACTACTGATTTCTCTGAGAGTGAGGCAGATATATATTATTACTGTATAAAACCTAGCAGTACTACTGATTTCTCTGAGAGTGAGGCAGATATATATTATTACTGTGTAAAACCTAGCAGTACTACTGATGTCTCTGAGAGTGAGGCAGATATATATTATTACTGTGTAAAACCTAGCAGTACTACTGATTTCTCTGAGAGTGAGGCAGATATATATTATTACTGTGTAAAACCTAGCAGTACTACTGATTTCTCTGAGAGTGAGGCAGATATATATTATTACTGTGTAAAACCTAGCAGTACTACTGATTTCTCTGAGAGTGAGGCAGATATATATTATTACTGTGTAAAACCTAGCAGTACTACTGATTTCTCTGAGAGTGAGGCAGATATATATTATTACTGTGTAAAACCTAGCAGTACTACTGATTTCTCTGAGAGTGAGGCAGATATATATTATTACTGTGTAAAACCTAGCAGTACTACTGATTACTCTGAGAGTGAGGCAGATATATATTATTACTGTGTAAAACCTAGCAGTACTACTGATTTCTCTGAGAGTGGGGCAGATATATATTATTACTGTGTAAAACCTAGCAGTACTACTGATTTCTCTGAGAGTGAGGCAGATATATATTATTACTGTATAAAACCTAGCAGTACTACTGATTTCTCTGAGAGTGAGGCAGATATATATTATTACTGTATAAAACCTAGCAGTACTACTGATTTCTCTGAGAGTGAGGCAGATATATATTATTACTGTGTAAAACCTAGCATTACTACTGATTTCTCTGAGAGTGAGGCAGATATATATTATTACTGTGTAAAACCTAGCAGTACTACTGATTTCTCTGAGAGTGAGGCAGATATATATTATTACTGTGTAAAACCTAGCAGTACTACTGATTTCTCTGAGAGTGAGGCAGATATATATTATTACTGTGTAAAACCTAGCAGTACTACTGATTTCTCTGAGAGTGAGGCAGATATATATTATTACTGTTTAAAACCTAGCAGTACTACTGATGTCTCTGAGAGTGAGGCAGATATATATTATTACTGTATAAAACCTAGCAGTACTACTGATTACTCTGAGAGTGAGGCAGATATATATTATTACTGTGTAAAACCTAGCAGTACTACTGATGTCTCTGAGAGTGAGGCAGATATATATTATTACTGTGTAAAACCTAGCAGTACTACTGATTTCTCTGAGAGTGAGGCAGATATATATTATTACTGTGTAAAACCTAGCAGTACTACTGATTTCTCTGAGAGTGAGGCAGATATATATTATTACTGTGTAAAACCTAGCAGTACTACTGATTTCTCTGAGAGTGAGGCAGATATATATTATTACTGTTTAAAACCTAGCAGTACTACTGATTTCTCTGAGAGTGAGGCAGATATATATTATTACTGTATAAAACCTAGCAGTACTACTGATTTCTCTGAGAGTGAGGCAGATATATATTATTACTGTATAAAACCTAGCAGTACTACTGATTTCTCTGAGAGTGAGGCAGATATATATTATTACTGTGTAAAACCTAGCATTACTACTGATTTCTCTGAGAGTGAGGCAGATATATATTATTACTGTGTAAAACCTAGCAGTACTACTGATTTCTCTGAGAGTGAGGCAGATATATATTATTACTGTGTAAAACCTAGCAGTACTACTGATTTCTCTGAGAGTGAGGCAGATATATATTATTACTGTGTAAAACCTAGCAGTACTACTGATTTCTCTGAGAGTGAGGCAGATATATATTATTACTGTGTAAAACCTAGCAGTACTACTGATTACTCTGAGAGTGAGGCAGATATATATTATTACTGTGTAAAACCTAGCAGTACTACTGATTTCTCTGAGAGTGGGGCAGATATATATTATTACTGTGTAAAACCTAGCAGTACTACTGATTTCTCTGAGAGTGAGGCAGATATATATTATTACTGTATAAAACCTAGCAGTACTACTGATTTCTCTGAGAGTGAGGCAGATATATATTATTACTGTATAAAACCTAGCAGTACTACTGATTTCTCTGAGAGTGAGGCAGATATATATTATTACTGTGTAAAACCTAGCATTACTACTGATTTCTCTGAGAGTGAGGCAGATATATATTATTACTGTGTAAAACCTAGCAGTACTACTGATTTCTCTGAGAGTGAGGCAGATATATATTATTACTGTGTAAAACCTAGCAGTACTACTGATTTCTCTGAGAGTGAGGCAGATATATATTATTACTGTGTAAAACCTAGCAGTACTACTGATTTCTCTGAGAGTGAGGCAGATATATATTATTACTGTGTAAAACCTAGCAGTACTACTGATTACTCTGAGAGTGAGGCAGATATATATTATTACTGTGTAAAACCTAGCAGTACTACTGATTACTCTGAGAGTGAGGCAGATATATATTATTACTGTGTAAAACCTAGCAGTACTACTGATTTCTCTGAGAGTGAGACAGATATATATTATTACTGTGTAAAACCTAGCAGTACTAATGATTTCTCTGAGAGTGAGACAGATATATATTATTACTGTGTAAAACCTAGCAGTACTACTGATTTCTCTGAGAGTGAGGCAGATATATATTATTACTGTGTAAAACCTAGCAGTACTACTGATTTCTCTGAGAGTGAGGCAGATATATATTATTACTGTGTAAAACCTAGCAGTACTACTGATTTCTCTGAGAGTGAGGCAGATATATATTATTACTGTATAAAACCTAGCAGTACTACTGATTTCTCTGAGAGTGAGGCAGATATATATTATTACTGTGTAAAACCTAGCAGTACTACTGATTTCTCTGAGAGTGAGGCAGATATATATTATTACTGTATAAAACCTAGCAGTACTAGTGATTTCTCTGAGAGTGAGGCAGATATATATTATTACTGTGTAAAACCTAGCAGTACTACTGATTTCTCTGAGAGTGAGGCAGATATATATTATTACTGTGTAAAACCTAGCAGTACTACTGATTTCTCTGAGAGTGAGGCAGATATATATTATTACTGTATAAAACCTAGCAGTACTACTGATTTCTCTGAGAGTGAGGCAGATATATATTATTACTGTATAAAACCTAGCAGTACTACTGATTTCTCTGAGAGTGAGGCAGATATATATTATTACTGTATAAAACCTAGCAGTACTACTGATTTCTCTGAGAGTGAGGCAGATATATATTATTACTGTATAAAACCTAGCAGTACTACTGATTTCTCTGAGAGTGAGGCAGATATATATTATTACTGTGTAAAACCTAGCATTACTACTGATTTCTCTGAGAGTGAGGCAGATATATATTATTACTGTGTAAAACCTAGCAGTACTACTGATTTCTCTGAGAGTGAGGCAGATATATATTATTACTGTGTAAAACCTAGCAGTACTACTGATTTCTCTGAGAGTGAGGCAGATATATATTATTACTGTGTAAAACCTAGCAGTACTACTGATTTCTCTGAGAGTGAGGCAGATATATATTATTACTGTGTAAAACCTAGCAGTACTACTGATTACTCTGAGAGTGAGGCAGATATATATTATTACTGTGTAAAACCTAGCAGTACTACTGATTACTCTGAGAGTGAGGCAGATATATATTATTACTGTGTAAAACCTAGCAGTACTACTGATTTCTCTGAGAGTGAGACAGATATATATTATTACTGTGTAAAACCTAGCAGTACTAATGATTTCTCTGAGAGTGAGACAGATATATATTATTACTGTGTAAAACCTAGCAGTACTACTGATTTCTCTGAGAGTGAGGCAGATATATATTATTACTGTGTAAAACCTAGCAGTACTACTGATTTCTCTGAGAGTGAGGCAGATATATATTATTACTGTGTAAAACCTAGCAGTACTACTGATTTCTCTGAGAGTGAGGCAGATATATATTATTACTGTATAAAACCTAGCAGTACTACTGATTTCTCTGAGAGTGAGGCAGATATATATTATTACTGTGTAAAACCTAGCAGTACTACTGATTTCTCTGAGAGTGAGGCAGATATATATTATTACTGTATAAAACCTAGCAGTACTAGTGATTTCTCTGAGAGTGAGGCAGATATATATTATTACTGTGTAAAACCTAGCAGTACTACTGATTTCTCTGAGAGTGAGGCAGATATATATTATTACTGTGTAAAACCTAGCAGTACTACTGATTTCTCTGAGAGTGAGGCAGATATGTATTATTACTGTATAAAACCTAGCAGTACTACTGATTTCTCTGAGAGTGAGGCAGATATATATTATTACTGTGTAAAACCTAGCAGTACTACTGATTTCTCTGAGAGTGAGGCAGATATATATTATTACTGTATAAAACCTAGCAGTACTACTGATTTCTCTGAGAGTGAGGCAGATATATATTATTACTGTATAAAACCTAGCAGTACTACTGATTTCTCTGAGAGTGAGGCAGATATATATTATTACTGTATAAAACCTAGCAGTACTACTGATTTCTCTGAGAGTGAGACAGATATATATTATTACTGTGTAAAACCTAGCAGTACTACTGATTTCTCTGAGAGTGAGACAGATATATATTATTACTGTGTAAAACCTAGCAGTACTACTGATTTCTCTGAGAGTGAGGCAGATATATATTATTACTGTGTAAAACCTAGCAGTACTACTGATTTCTCTGAGAGTGAGGCAGATATATATTATTACTGTGTAAAACCTAGCAGTACTACTGATTTCTCTGAGAGTGAGGCAGATATATATTATTACTGTGTAAAACCTAGCAGTACTACTGATTACTCTGAGAGTGAGGCAGATATATATTATTACTGTGTAAAACCTAGCAGTACTACTGGTTTCTCTGAGAGTGAGGCAGATATATATTATTACTGTGTAAAACCTAGCAGTACTACAGATTTCTCTGAGAGTGAGGCAGATATTTAGCATTTAGCAAAACAACATGAATATTTGTCTCTTTGAAATGAAAACATCAAGTGATAGATTTTAAACAAATACTTGTCTGTCATTGAACAACCCCATGCCATTATTCGATAGTGAGAAAACACACCGATCTCTTTCATAATTTCTTTAAACAATAAAAGCAAATTTACGAACATTTCTGAAAATGGATATATAGCGTTTTGGAATGAAACTCATTTTATATTTCCCATCTGAGCTCAGAGTAGATGAGCGATGTAATGTTTGTCTCTGTTGTGTTGAAGTCCAATCAAGCAGGAGAGACCAGCCTCCCCTGTACCCAGCTGTGTGTCCATGAAGAGTGACAAGTCTATGGAACCTCCTATATTCTTTAGAGAGGGAGACTTTTCTACTGAACAAAGGTAAGAAGAACTCATGGGTCATGGTCAGTGAGTTAAACAACACTGTCTCTAGTCATTTCTCCTCTCCCTTTTTCCCATTTCTTTTTGTTGTTTTCATAATCCATAGGCTAATCCTTTTGTCCATTTTCAATAGTCCTGAAACAATGTTGAACGAACAAAACATCTCTGTCTGTCTGTCTGTCTGTCTGTCTGTCTGTCTGTCTGTCTGTCTGTCTGTCTGTCTGTGTGTGCGTTTACTCTCATGTCTTGTCCACAGAAACCAACAGGAGAGATCAGAGTCAGAGATTCTCAGTGGTCAGTCTTCCCAGAGACATCAAACAGACCTGGCCTCCATATTCAGAGTATGTGGTCCTGTTATGTACATTTGTTTTTGTTTACCTCAAGTGAAGTTGATCTGACAATCATTCAATAATGTGTTAATGAGAAAGCATTTAGTCTATTCCTTAACTTATTTACTTAATTTATTTCAGTTGCTTGAAGAGAAAATTATGACATTTGTAAAGAACGAGCTGAATATGTTCAAGAGGATTCTTAGTCCAGAACTCCCAGAAGGCTTTGAGAGTCAGAAGCAGGATAAGGAAGTGGTGGATGCTGAAGATGAGAAGCAGGAGAGCAGTGCCAGAGAGGGGGCTCTGAAGATCACACTGCACATCCTGAGGAAAATGAACCAGAAGGAGCTTGCTGACACACTGCAGAAATGTAAGATCTGTCTGCTTCATGTTGAATGCTGTTTTATAACATTTAAAAGCTGTAGCTAAAGTCCAGCTAAAGTAGCTGTGTAACTCAATGATATTGTAGCAGCCTTAACACAACACCTAGTGACCTCATCAAGTAGCAGCAGGGATGTGTTGTGTTGATTAATTTAGAGAGAGAGACAACATTAATAATACCATCAATAATAATATAATCAGTCACACCAGTCTGTAATACAATATGAAAACATTTACACATTCATACAGTCAGTTATTAAGAGAATAAATTATTATAATTTAAAACTTTATCACATTCCTACAATACTGTAGGCATTAAAACAGACGTAATATTAATATCCTCTGTGTTATTTCTTCATTCAGATGAGCTTGCTGTGATTTGCCAACGTGAACTCAAATCTAATCTGAAGAAGAAGTTTCAATGTGTATTTGAGGGGATCGCTAAACAAGGAAACCCAACACTTCTCAATAAGATCTACACAGAGCTCTACATCACAGAGGGTGGAACAGGAGAGGTCAATAATGAACATGAGCTGAGACAGATTGAGACAACAACCAGGAAACAAGCAAGACCAGAGACTGCAATCAAATGTAACGACATCTTCAAACCCTTAACTGGACAAGACAAACGTATCAGAACTGTGCTGACAAAGGGAGTCGCTGGCATTGGAAAAACAGTCTCTGTGCAGAAGTTCATTCTGGACTGGGCTGAAGGAAAAGCAAATCAGGATGTCCAATTTGTATTTTCATTCCCTTTTCGGGAGCTGAATTTGATGAAAGGGGATGAACACACTTTGATTGATCTTCTCAATCACTTCTCAATGGAAACCAAACAATCAGGAATCTCCAACTACGACAAGTACAAAGTTCTGTTCATCTTTGATGGTCTGGATGAGTGCCGACTGCCCCTAGACTTCCAGAAGAACAAGATCTGTTGTGGCGTCACAGAGTCAACCTCAGTGGATGTTCTGCTGACAAATCTCATCAAGGGAAATCTGCTTCCCTCTGCTCTCCTCTGGATAACTACCCGACCTGCAGCAGCCAATACAATCCCTTCAGTGTGTGTTGACCAGGTGACAGAGGTACGAGGGTTCAATGACCCACAGAAGGAGGAGTACTTCAGGAAGAGATTCAGTGATGAGGACCTGGCCAGCAGAATCATCTCACACATAAAGGCATCAAGGAGCCTCCACATCATGTGCCACATTCCAGTCTTCTGTTGGATTTCTGCAACAGTCCTTGAACACATGCTGAAACATAAGAGAGAAGAGATGCCCAAGACTCTGACTGAGATGTACACACACCTTGTGGTGTTTCATACCAAACAGAAGAATGAAAAGTATCTTGGGAAAGAAGAGACAGGTCCACACTGGAATAAAGAGAGCATTATGTCACTGGGAAAACTGGCTTTTCAACAGCTTGTGAATGGCAATCTGATTTTCTATGAAAAAGACTTGAAAGAGGCTGGCATTGGTGTCAATGAAGCCTCAGTGTACTCAGGATTGTGCACACAGCTCTTTAAAGAGGAATGTGTGCTGTACCAGGACAAGGTGTACTGCTTTGTTCATCTGAGCATTCAGGAGTTTCTGGCTGCTGTATATGTGTTCCTCTCATTCATCAACAACAATGAGAATCGACTGGACAAACTGCAATCAACGTCCAGGAACTTTTCTGTGAGGATCAAACAAAGGCGTAAAGTTACTTTCTACAAGAGTGCTGTGGATAAAGCCTTACAAAGTGAGACGGGAAACCTGGACCTTTTCCTCCGCTTCCTTCTGGGCCTCTCACTGGAGTCCAATCAGAAGCACTTACGAGGTCTACTGACAAAGACGAGAAGCAGCTCACAGAGCCATGAAGAAACACTCAAGTACATCAAGGAGAAGATCAGGGAGAATCCCTCTCCAGAGAGGAGCATCAATCTGTTCCACTGTCTGAATGAACTGAATGACCATTCTCTAGTGGAGGAGATCCAAAGCTACCTGAGATCAGGAAGTCTCTCAAAGCCCAACCTGTCACCTGCACAGTGGTCAGCTCTGGTCTTTGTGTTGCTGACTTCAGAAAAGGAGCTGGATGTGTTTGACCTGAAGAAATACTCCAGATCAGAGGAAGGTCTTCTGAGGCTGCTGCCAGTGGTCAAAGCCTCCAGAGCTGTTCTGTGAGTAAATAAAATGACATATAAGAACTAATCATCAGGAAGAAATATTCAGTTTAGAGAAAAATATGTATAATAATATGTGTATAATATTATATTGAAAAACATATTGAAGAAATGCATTGATGTTCACATTAGTATAACATTTTGACCATACAATTCTAGGAGACGGAAGATGAATCTATATGTTGTTTGAGAGAATAAACCAAATGCATCTGCCATTGTCCTTCTACACTACTGGTGTTAAATTAACAGTGTGTTTGTGAAGTCATGATGATCTCTTTGTCAGGCTGTCAGGCTGTGGAGTCACAGAGGAAAGCTGTGCTTCTCTGGTCTCAGCTCTGGAGTCAAACCCCTCACACCTGAGAGAGCTGGATCTGAGTAACAATGACCTGAAGGATTCAGGAGTGAAGCTGCTCTCTGCTGGACTGGGGAATCCCCGCTGTAAACTGGAGACTCTGAGGTCAGTATTCCTGTAGTTGGTCAACAAGTGATAACTGTTCACCAGATCCACATGTGTTTACCAGACACACATAGTCCACACCATATGTGTTTGGACAGTGAAGCTTACAGTTTTACATTTGGTGTTATGCTCCAGCATTTTGGATTTGAGATAGAATGTTTCATATTAGGCGACAGTACAGAATGTTACCTTCTATTTGAGGGAATTCATACATATATTTTACCGTTTAGATATGAATAGTGAATAATGATGAATAACAAAGTTATAGAGGAACAAATATCAGTATAAATGCTAATCTCCCCTGGTATTGGTAATGGTGAGAGGTCAGCATGTTTTGTTGTCGCCTCTGTTATTGGTAATGGTGAGAGGTTAACATGTTTTGTTGTAGCCTCTGTCATTGGTAATGGTGAGAGGTTAGCATGTTTTGTTGTAGTCTCTGTTATTGGTAATGGTGAGAGGTTAGCATGTTTTGTTGTAGCCTCTGTTATCGGTAATGGTGAGAGGTTAGCATGTTTTGTTGTAGCCTCTGCTATCGGTAATGGTGAGAGGTTAGCATGTTTTGTTGTCGCCTCTGTTATTGGTAATGGTGAGAGGTTAGTATGTTTTGTTGTAGTCTCTGTTATCGGTAATGGTGAGAGGTTAGCATGTTTTGTTGTAGTCTCTGTTATTGGTAATGGTGAGAGGTTAGCATGTTTTGTTGTAGCCTCTGTTATTGGTAATGGTGAGAGGTTAGTATGTTTTTTTGTAGCCTCTGTTATTGGTAATGTTGAGAGGTTAGCATGTTTTGTTGTAGCCTCTGTTATTGGTAATGGTGAGAGGTTAGCATGTTTTGTTGTAGCCTCTGTTATTGGTAATGGTGAGAGGTTAGCATGTTTTGTTGTAGCCTCTGTTATTGGTAATGGTGAGAGGTTAGCATGTTTTGTTGTAGCCTCTGTTATTGGTAATGGTGAGAGGTTAGCATGTTTTGTTGTAGCCTATGTAACTTTCTCACTCATTATTATTCATGATTCATTCATGATTTGTATTAATCAAGGCATCATCAGGATTAATTTAGTAGTGTTTAGAAACATGGTATCTACTCACTTAGAAAGAAAATTACTCCAGTCATCATCCACCATTGAGTTTCTATTGGGCAAAACACAACCCAAAACAAACTGCAAATGTGTCAATATCACCTCATATAAAACATTTGATCTGAAATCCAAAATGTTGGAGTATAGAGCCACATTTAAAATGTTAGCTTCACTGTCAAAATAGATATGGCGTGGACTGTATACTCAATACAATCTAAATCTGATACCTCACTGTCTGTCTTTTGACTGATACTGCTTTTTAAACTGGTCTGGTCAGTCTACTCAAATATTTGTAATACACATTTTTCTCTCTACATGCAATACTTTGATAATTTGTCATTTCAAATAATGAAACATCCATTTATGAATAGATTTGGCAGGTTTCAGGACACTGATGTATCTAAATAGGTTTAAAAAATATACTGCCACTATTTTCACCACCAAAGAATAGCAGTGTGATTTTAATATGATTTGACTCTTTGCAGGCTGTCAGACTGTCTAGTCACAGAGGAAGGCTGTGCTTCTCTGGTCTCAGCTCTGAGGTCAAACCCCTCAAACCTGAGAGAGCTGGACCTGAGTAACAATGACCTGAAGGATTCAGGAGTGAAGCTGCTCTCTGCTGGACTGGGGAATCCCCACTGTAAACTGGAGACTCTGAGGTCAGTATTCCTGTAGTTGGTCAACAAGTATTTGTATTGTATTGTATTTATTATAGATCCCCATTAGTTCCTGCCAAAGCAGCAGCTACTCTTTCTGGGGTCCAGCAAAATTAAGGCAGTTCATAGACTTTTAAAACATTACAATACATTCACAGATTTCACAACACACTGTGTGCCCTCAGGCCCCTACCACATATCTACAGTACTAAATCCATGTTTATCGTGTGTGTGTGTGTGTGTGTGTGTGTGTGTGTGTGTGTGTGTGTGTGTGTGTGTGTGTGTGTGTGTGTGTGTGTGTGTGTGTGTGTGTGTGTGTGTGTGTGTGTGTGTGTGTGTGTGTGTGTGTGTGTGTGTGTGTGCCAATGTGTGTATCTCTTTACAGGCCCCTCTGTTCCATAAGGTGTTTTTTATCTGTTTTTTAAATCTAATTTTCAGTTACTTGATGTGGAATAGAGTTCCATGTAGTCATGGCTCTATTTAGTACTGTGGAATAGAGTTCCATGTAGTCATGGCTCTATTTAGTACTGTGGAATAGAGTTCCATGTAGTCATGGCTCTATGTAGTACTGTGGAATAGAGTTCCATGTAGTCATGGCTCTATGTAGTACTGTGGAATAGAGTTCCATTTAGTCATGGCTCTATGTAGTACTGTGGAATAGAGTTCCATGTAGTCATGGCTCTATGTAGTACTGTGGAATAGAGTTCCATGTAGTCATGGCTCTATTTAGTACTGTGGAATAGAGTTCCATGTAGTCATGGCTCTATGTAGTACTGTGTGCCTCCCATAGTCTGTGCTGGACTTGGGGACTGTGAAGAGACCTCTTGTGTCATGTCTTGTGGGGTATACATGGGTGTCTAAGCTGTGAGCTAATTGTTTAAAAAGACAGCTCGGTACATTCAGAATGTCATCACATTTTACAAATACTGGCAGTGATGAAGTCAATCTCTCCTCCACTTTCAGCCAGGAGAGATTGACATGCATATTATTAATATTAGCTCTCTGTGTCCATCCAAGGGCCAACCGTGCTGCCCTGTTCTGAGCCAATTGCAAACTTTCCTAAATCCTTTTTTGTGGCACCTGACCACACGACTGAACAGTAGTCAAGATGCGATAAAACTGGGGCCTGTAGGACCTGCCTTGTTGATAGTGCTGTTAAAAAGGTAGAAACTAGAGCCTGTAGGACCTGCCTTGTTGATAGTGCTGTTAAGATATTAGAAACTAGGGCCTGTAGGACCTGCCTTGTTGATAGTGTTGTTAAGAAGGTAGAAACTAGAGCCTGTAGGACATGCCTTGTTGATAGTGTTGTTAAGAAGGTAGAAACTAGAGCCTGTAGGACCTGCCTTGTTGATAGTGTTGTTAAGAAGGTAGAAACTAGGGCCTGTAGGACCTGCCTTGTTGATAGTGTTGTTAAGAAGGTAGAAACTAGGGCCTGTAGGACCTGCCTTGTTGATAGTGTTGTTAAGAAGGTAGAAACTAGGGCTTGTAGGACCTGCCTTGTTGATAGTGTTGTTAAGAAGGTAGAAACTAGGGCCTGTAGGACCTGCCTTGTTGATAGTGTTGTTAAGAAGGTAGAAACTAGGGCCTGTAGGACCTGCCTTGTTGATAGTGTTGTTAAGAAGGTAGAAACTAGGGCCTGTAGGACCTGCCTGGTTGATAGTGGTGTTAAGAAGGTAGAAACTAGGGCCTGTAGGACCTGCCTGGTTGATAGTGTTGTTAAGAAGGTAGAAACTAGGGCCTGTAGGACCTGCCTTGTTGATAGTGTTGTTAAGAAGGTAGAAACTAGGGCCTGTAGGACTTGCCTTGTTGATAGTGTTGTTAAGAAGGCAGAGCAGTGCTTTATTATGGACAGACTTCTCCCCATCTTAGCTACTGTTGTATCAATATGTTTTGACCATGACAGTTTACAATCCAGGGTTACTTCAAGCAGTTTAGTCACCTCAACTTGCTAAATTTCCACATTATTTCTTACAATATTTATTTGAGGTTTAAATTTTTGTGAGTTATTTGTCCCAAATACAATGTTTTTAGTTTTATAAATATTTAGGGCTAACTTATTCCTTGCCACCCACTCTGAAACTAACTGCAGCTCTTTGTTAATTGTGGAGGAGAGGCTTGTAATGTCTGGGGGGAATAAGTGGAATGGTATCAAACACGTGGTTTCCATGTGTTCCATTTCATTCACTCTGTTCCAGACATTATGAGAGGTTAAGTGTTGCAGTCATTTCAGTCGCTGACGTGTTGAGTCATCCACATACATAGACACACTGGCCTTACTCAAAGTGGCATGTTGAGTCATCCACATACATAGACACACTGGCCTTACTCAAAGTGGCATGTTGAGTCATCTACATACATAGACACACTGGCCTTACTCAAAGTGGCATGTTGTTAGTAAAAATGTAAAAGGTTAGCATGTTTTGTTGTAGTCTCTGTTATTGGTAATGGTGAGAGGTTAGCATGTTTTGTTGTAGCCTCTGTTATTTGTAATGGTGAGAGGTTAGCATGTTTTGTTGTAGCCTCTGTTATTGGTAATGGTGAGAGGTTAGCATGTTTTGTTGTAGCCTCTGTTATTGGTAATGGTGAGAGGTTAGCATGTTTTGTTGTAGCCTCTGTTATTGGTAATGGTGAGAGGTTAGCATGTTTTGTTGTAGCCTCTGTTATTGGTAATGGTGAGAGGTTAGCATGTTTTGTTGTAGCCTCTGTTATTGGTAATGGTGAGAGGTTAGCATGTTTTGTTGTAGCCTCTGTTATTGGTAATGGTGAGAGGTTAGCATGTTTTGTTGTAGCCTCTGTTATTTGTAATGGTGAGAGGTTAGCTTGTTTTGTTGTAGTCTCTGTTCTTGGTAATGGTGAGAGGTTAGCATGTTTTGTTGTAGCCTCTGTTATTGGTAATGGTGAGAGGTTAGTATGTTTTGTTGTAGCCTCTGTTATTGGTAATGGTGAGAGGTTAGCATGTTTTGTTGTAGCCTCTGTTATTGGTAATGGTTAGAGGTTAACATGTTTAGTTGTAGCCTCTGTTGTTGGTAATGGTGAGAGGTTAGCATGTTTTGTTGTAGTATCTGTTATTGTTAATGGTGAGAGGTTAGCATGTTTTGTTGTAGCCTCTGTTATTGGTAATGGTGAGAGGTTAGCATGTTTTGTTGTAGCCTCTGTTATTGGTAATGGTGAGAGGTTAGCTTGTTTTGTTGTAGTCTCTGTTATTGGTAATGGTGAGAGGTTAGCATGTTTTGTTGTAGCCTCTGTTATTGGTAATGGTGAGAGGTTAGCATGTTTTGTTGTAGCCTCTGTTATTGGTAATGGTGAGAGGTTAGCATGTTTTGTTGTAGCCTCTGTTATTGGTAATGGAGAGAGGTTAGCATGTTTTGTTGTAGCCTCTGTTATTGGTAATGGTGAGAGGTTAGCATGTTTTGTTGTAGCCTCTGTTATTGGTAATGGTGAGAGGTTAGCATGTTTTGTTGTAGCCTCTGTTATTGGTAATGGTGAGAGGTTAGCATGTTTTGTTGTAGCCTCTGTTATTGGTAATGGTGAGAGGTTAGCATGTTTTGTTGTAGCCTCTGTTATTGGTAATGGAGAGAGGTTAGCATGTTTTGTTGTAGTCTCTCTTTTTGGTAATGGAGAGAGGTTAGCATGTTTTGTTGTAGCCTCTGTTGTTGGTAATGGTGAGAGGTCAGCATGTTTTGTTGTAGCTTCTGTTATTGGTAATGGTGAGAGGTTAGCATGTTTTGTTGTAGCCTATGTAACTTTCTCGCTCATTATTATTCATGATTCATTCATGATTTGTATTAATCAAGGCATCATCAGGATTAATTTAGTAGTGTTTAGAAACATGGTATCTACTCACTTAGAAAGAAAATTACTCCAGTCATCATCCACCATTGAGTGTCTATTGGGCAAAACACAACCCAAAACAAACTGCAAATGTGTCAATGTCACCTCATATAAAACATTTGATCTGAAATCCAAAATGTTGGAGTATAGAGCCACATTTGAAATGTTAGCTTCACTGTCAAAATAGATATGGTGTAGACTGTATACTCAATACAATCTAAATCTGATACCTCACTGTCTGTCTTTTGACTGATACTGCTTTTTAAACTGGTCTGGTCAGTCTTCTCAAATATTTGTAATACACATTTTTCTCTCTACAAGCAATACTTTGATAATTTGTCATTTCAAATAATGAAACATCCATTTATGAATAGATATGGCAGGTTTCAGGACACTGATGTATCTAAATAGGTTTAAAAAATATACTGCCACTATTTTCACCACCAAAGAATAGCAGTGTGATTTTAATATGATTTGACTCTTTGCAGGCTGTCAGGCTGTCTAGTCACAGAGGAAGGCTGTGCTTCTCTGGTCTCAGCTCTGAGGTCAAACCCCTCACACCTGAGAGAGCTGGACCTGAGTAACAATGACCTGAAGGATTCAGGAGTGAAGCTGATCTCTGATGGACTGGGGAATCCCCACTGTGAACTGGAGACTCTGAGGTCAGTATTCCTGTAGTTGGTCAACAAGTATTTGTATTGTATTGTATTTATTATAGATCCCCATTAGTTCCTGCTAAAGCAGCAGCTACTCTTTCTAGGGTCCAGCAAAATTAAGGCAGTTCATAGACTTTTAAAACATTACAAAACATTCACAGATTTCACAACACACTGTGTTCCCTCAGGCCCCTACCACATATCTACAGTACTAAATCCATGTTTATAGTGTGTATGTGTGTGTGTGTGTGTGTGTGTGTGTGTGTGTGTGTGTGTGTGTGTGTGTGTGTGTGTGTGTGTGTGTGTGTGTGTGTGTGTGTGTGTGTGTGTGTGTGTGTGTGTGTGTGTGTGTGTGTGTGTGTGTGTGTGTGTGTGTGTGTGTGTGTGTGTGTGCCAATGTGTGTATCTCTTTACAGGTCCCTCTGTTCCATAAGGTGTTTTTTATCTGTTTTTTAAATCTAATTTTCAGTTACTTGATGTGGAATAGAGTTCCATGTAGTCATGGCTCTATGTAGTACTGTGGAATAGAGTTCCATGTAGTCATGGCTCTATGTAGTACTGTGGAATAGAGTTCCATGTAGTCATGGCTCTATTTAGTACTGTGGAATAGAGTTCCATGTAGTCATGGCTCTATGTAGTACTGTGGAATAGAGTTCCATGTAGTCATGGCTCTATGTAGTACTGTGGAATAGAGTTCCATGTAGTCATGGCTCTATGTAGTACTGTGGAATAGAGTTCCATGTAGTCATGGCTCTATGTAGTACTGTGTGCCTCCCATAGTCTGTTCTGGACTTGGGGACTGTGAAGAGACCTCTTGTGTCATGTCTTGTGGGGTATACATGGGTATCTGAGCTGTGAGCTAATTATTTAAAAAGACAGCTCGGTACATTCAGAATGTCAGCACATTTTACAAATACTGGTAGTGATGAAGTCAATCTCTCCTCCACTTTCAGCCAGGAGAGATTGACATGCATATTATTAATATTAGCTCTCTGTGTCCATCCAAGGGCCAACCGTGCTGCCCTGTTCTGAGCCAATTGCAAACTTTCCTAAATCCTTTTTTGTGGCACCTGACCACACGACTGAACAGTAGTCAAGATGCGATAAAACTGGGGCCTGTAGGACCTGCCTTGTTGATAGTGCTGTTAAGAAGGTAGAAACTAGGGCCTGTAGGACCTGCCTTGTTGATAGTGTTGTTAAGAAGGTAGAAACTAGAGCCTGTAGGACCTGCCTTGTTGATAGTGCTGTTAAGAAGGTAGAAACTAGGGCCTGTAGGACCTGCCTTGTTGATAGTGCTGTTAAGAAGGTAGAAACTAGGGCCTGTAGGACCTGCCTTGTTGATAGTGTTGTTAAGAAGGTAGAAACTAGAGCCTGTAGGACCTGCCTTGTTGATGGTGCTGTTAAGAAGGTAGAAACTAGGGCCTGTAGGACCTGCCTTGTTGATAGTGCTGTTAAGAAGGTAGAAACTAGGGCCTGTAGGACCTGCCTTGTTGATAGTGTTGTTAAGAAGGTAGAAACTAGGGCCTGTAGGACCTGCCTGGTTGATAGTGGTGTTAAGAAGGTAGAAACTAGGGCCTGTAGGACCTGCCTGGTTGATAGTGTTGTTAAGAAGGTAGAAACTAGGGCCTGTAGGACCTGCCTTGTTGATAGTGTTGTTAAGAAGGTAGAAACTAGGGCCTGTAGGACCTGCCTGGTTGATAGTGGTGTTAAGAAGGTAGAAACTAGGGCCTGTAGGACCTGCCTGGTTGATAGTGTTGTTAAGAAGGTAGAAACTAGGGCCTGTAGGACCTGCCTTGTTGATAGTGCTGTTAAGAAGGCAGAGCAGTGCTTTATTATGGACAGACTTCTCCCCATCTTAGCTACTGTTGTATCAATATGTTTTGACCATGACAGTTTACAATCCAGGGTTACTTCAAGCAGTTTAGTCACCTCAACTTGCTAAATTTCCACATTATTTCTTACAATATTTATTTGAGGTTTAAATTTTTGTGAGTTATTTGTCCCAAATACAATGTTTTTAGTTTTATAAATATTTAGGGCTAACTTATTCCTTGCCACCCACTCTGAAACTAACTGCAGCTCTTTGTTAATTGTGGAGGAGAGGCTTGTAATGTCTGGAGGGGAATAAGTGGAATGGTATCAAACACGTGGTTTCCATGTGTTCCATTTCATTCACTCTGTTCCAGACATTATGAGAGGTTAAGTGTTGCAGTCATTTCAGTTGCTGACGTGTTGAGTCATCCACATACATAGACACACTGGCCTTACTCAAAGTGACATGTTGAGTCATCCACATACATAAACACACTGGTCTTACTCAAAGTGGCATGTTGAGTCATCTACATACATAGACACACTGGTCTTACTCAAAGTGGCATGTTGTTAGTAAAAATGTAAAAGGTTAGCATGTTTTGTTGTAGTCTCTGTTATTGGTAATGGTGAGAGGTTAGCATGTTTTGTTGTAGCCTCTGTTATTGGTAATGGTGAGAGGTTAGCATGTTTTGTTGAAGCCTCTGTTATCGGTAATAATGAGATGTTAGTATGTTTTGTTGTAGCCTCTGTTATTGGTAATGGTGAGAGGTTTGCATTTTTTGTTGTAGCCTCTGTTATTGGTAATGGTGAGAGGTTAGCATGTTTTGTTGTAGTCTCTGTTATCGGTAATGGTGAGAGGTTAGCATGTTTTGTTGTAGCCTCTGTTATTGGTAATGGTGAGAGGTTAGTATGTTTTGTTGTAGCCTCTGTTATTGGTAATGGTGATAGGTTAGCATGTTTTGTTGTAGTCTCTGTTATTGGTAATGGTGAGAGGTTAGTATGTTTTGTTGTAGCCTCTGTTATTGGTAATGGTGAGAGGTTAGCATGTTTTGTTGTAGCCTCTGTTATTGGTAATGGTGAGAGGTTAGCATGTTTTGTTGTCGCCTCTGTTATTGGTAATGGTGAGAGGTTAGCATGTTTTGTTGTAGCCTCTGTTATTGGTAATGGTGAGAGGTTAGCATGTTTTGTTGTAGCCTCTGTTATTGGTAATGGTGAGAGGTTAGCATGTTTTGTTGTAGTCTCTGTTATCGGTAATGGTGAGAGGTTAGCATGTTTTGTTGTAGCCTCTGTTATTGGTAATGGTGAGAGGTTAACATGTTTTGTTGTATCCTCTGTTATTGGTAATGGTGAGTGGTCAGCATGTTTTGTTGTAGCCTCTTTTATTGGTAATGGTGAGAGGTTAGCATGTTTTGTTGTCGCCTCTGTTATTGGTAATGGTGAGAGGTTAGCATGTTTTGTTGTATCCTCTCTTATCGGTAATGGTGAGAGGTTAGCATGTTTTGTTGTCGCCTCTGTTATCGGTAATGGTGAGAGGTTAGCATGTTTTGTTGTATCCTCTGTTATTGGTAATGGTGAGAGGTTAGCATGTTTTGTTGTCGCCTCTGTTATTGGTAATGGTGAGAGGTTAGCATGTTTTGTTATCGCCTCTGTTATTGGTAATGGTGAGAGGTTAGTATGTTTTGTTGTAGTCTCTGTTATCGGTAATGGTGAGAGGTTAGCATGTTTTGTTGTAGTCTCTGTTATCGGTAATGGTGAGAGGTCAGCATGTTTTGTTGTAGCCTCTGTTATTGGTAATGGTGAGAGGTCAGCATGTTTTGTTGTAGCCTCTGTTATTGGTAATGGTGAGAGGTTAGCATGTTTTGTTGTAGCCTCTGTTATCGGTAATGGTGAGAGGTTAGCATGTTTTGTTGTAGTCTCTGTTATTGGTAATGGTGAGAGGTTAGCATGTTTTGTTGTAGCCTCTGTTATTGGTAATGGTGAGAGGTTAGCATGTTTTGTTGAAGCCTCTGTTATCGGTAATAATGAGATGTTAGTATGTTTTGTTGTAGCCTCTGTTATTGGTAATGGTGAGAGGTTTGCATTTTTTGTTGTAGCCTCTGTTATTGGTAATGGTGAGAGGTTAGCATGTTTTGTTGTAGTCTCTGTTATCGGTAATGGTGAGAGGTTAGCATGTTTTGTTGTAGCCTCTGTTATTGGTAATGGTGAGAGGTTAGTATGTTTTGTTGTAGCCTCTGTTATTGGTAATGGTGATAGGTTAGCATGTTTTGTTGTAGTCTCTGTTATTGGTAATGGTGAGAGGTTAGTATGTTTTGTTGTAGCCTCTGTTATTGGTAATGGTGAGAGGTTAGCATGTTTTGTTGTAGCCTCTGTTATTGGTAATGGTGAGAGGTTAGCATGTTTTGTTGTCGCCTCTGTTATTGGTAATGGTGAGAGGTTAGCATGTTTTGTTGTAGCCTCTGTTATTGGTAATGGTGAGAGGTTAGCATGTTTTGTTGTAGCCTCTGTTATTGGTAATGGTGAGAGGTTAGCATGTTTTGTTGTAGTCTCTGTTATCGGTAATGGTGAGAGGTTAGCATGTTTTGTTGTAGCCTCTGTTATTGGTAATGGTGAGAGGTTAACATGTTTTGTTGTATCCTCTGTTATTGGTAATGGTGAGTGGTCAGCATGTTTTGTTGTAGCCTCTTTTATTGGTAATGGTGAGAGGTTAGCATGTTTTGTTGTCGCCTCTGTTATTGGTAATGGTGAGAGGTTAGCATGTTTTGTTGTATCCTCTCTTATCGGTAATGGTGAGAGGTTAGCATGTTTTGTTGTCGCCTCTGTTATCGGTAATGGTGAGAGGTTAGCATGTTTTGTTGTATCCTCTGTTATTGGTAATGGTGAGAGGTTAGCATGTTTTGTTGTCGCCTCTGTTATTGGTAATGGTGAGAGGTTAGCATGTTTTGTTATCGCCTCTGTTATTGGTAATGGTGAGAGGTTAGTATGTTTTGTTGTAGTCTCTGTTATCGGTAATGGTGAGAGGTTAGCATGTTTTGTTGTAGTCTCTGTTATCGGTAATGGTGAGAGGTCAGCATGTTTTGTTGTAGCCTCTGTTATTGGTAATGGTGAGAGGTTAGCATGTTTTGTTGTCGCCTCTGTTATTGGTAATGGTGAGAGGTTAGCATGTTTTGTTATCGCCTCTGTTATTGGTAATGGTGAGAGGTTAGTATGTTTTGTTGTAGCCTCTGTTATCGGTAATGGTGAGAGGTTAGCATGTTTTGTTGTAGTCTCTGTTATCGGTAATGGTGAGAGGTCAGCATGTTTTGTTGTAGCCTCTGTTATTGGTAATGGTGAGAGGTTAGCATGTTTTGTTGTTGCCTCTGTTATTGGTAATGGTGAGAGGTTAGCATGTTTTGTTGTATCCTCTGTTATCGGTAATGGTGAGAGGTTAGCATGTTTTGTTGTCGCCTCTGTTATCGGTAATGGTGAGAGGTTAGCATGTTTTGTTGTATCCTCTGTTATTGGTAATGGTGAGAGGTTTGCATGTTTTGTTGTTGTCTCTGTTATTGGTAATGGTGAGAGGTTTGCATGTTTTGTTGTTGTCTCTGTTATCGGTAATGGTGAGAGGTTAGCTTGTTTTGTTGTAGTCTCTGTTATCGGTAATGGTGAGAGGTCAGCATGTTTTCTTGTAGCCTCTGTTATTGGTAATGGTGAGAGGTTAGTATGTTTTGTTGTAGCCTCTGTTACTCCACCATTTTTCCACTCCATCACTAGCTATCACCAATTCGACCAAATAAAGAAATAAATAGCCACTAACCAAGAAAAAACCTCATCAGATGACAGTCTGATAACATATTTATTGTATAGCATAGGTTTTGTTAGAAAAATGTGCATATTTCAGGTATAAATCATAGTTTGCCATTGCAGCCACCATCACAAATCTCCCCAAAGCGACTAGAATTACTACAGAGAGCAACGTGTATTACCAATTTACTCATCATAAAACATTTCATAAAAATACACAAAGCATAGCAATGGAAAGACACAGATCTTGTGAATTCAGACAATATTTCAGATTTTCTAAGCGTTTTACAGCGAAAACACAATAAATCGTTATATTAGCATACCACATGTGCAAACGTTACCCCAGCATGAATTCAAGGCAAAGAGAGCGATTACGTTATCACCACCAAAATATATAAATTTTTTCACTAACCTTCTCAGAATTCTTCCGATGACACTCCTGTAACATCATATTACAACATACATATAGAGTTTGTTCGAAAATGTGCATATTTAGCCACAAAAATCGTGGTTATACAATGAGAATAGTAGCCAAACTGGTCTGAAAATGTCGGGCGCCATCTTTGAGAGTGATCTAGTCTAATCGATAACTAATCATAAACTTGACTAAAAAATACAGGGTTGACAGGAATCGAAAGACAAATTAGTTCTTAATGCAATCGCTGAATTACATTTCTAAAATTATCCTTACTGTGCAATACCGGGTCCGCCAAAGCGAAGCTACACAAAACAAAATGGCGATATATGCGTTTAACATTTTTCAACAGAACAGCGATTTATCATCATAAATAGTTCTTACTATGAGCTGTTCTTCCATCAGAATATTGGGCAATGTATCCTTTCTCCGGTCTAATCGTCTTTTGGTCGAAAGATGTCCTCTTGTCCCGTCGAAATGGCCACTAACGTTCGGTATGTACAGGAAAAGTGCCCAGCTCATGGAAGGACGTCACAAAGAAATTCCTAAAAATCGCACTAAACGGATATAAATTGCTATAAAACGGTTTAAATTAACTACCTTATGATGTTTTTAACACCTATAACGAGTAAAAACATGACCGGCGATATATTACTGGCTAAACCAAGGCTTGGAAAGAGGCCAGTCCGACGTCCATCGTGCGTCGAGCGCAGGGAACAAAAGAAAGCTCCTTCCGGTCTTTCGTGTTTTATACAGGCCCTGATTGCGCAATCGACTCCATTCAAATTGTCACCACTTACTGACATCTAGAGGAAGGCGTAGGCAGTGTTTGTATCCTCATAGGATTCACAGGGACTTAAAAACTGAACTGGGAACAGGGACCAAGATTTCTGAAATCTCACTCCCTGGCAGGAAAAGTGCTGTAGAATGGGTTCTGTTCCACTCAGAGACATAATTCCAACGGTTATAGAAACTAGAGAGTGTTTTCTATCCAATAATAACAATAATATGCATATTGTACGAGCAAGAATTGAGTACTAGGCAGTTTAATTTGGAGACGAATTAATGCTAAGTCGAAACAGCACCCCCTATATTCTCAAGAGGTTTTAAGGCACAAGGCGAGACCCAGATGGCACGGGAGGCAGATGGTTAGAGTCTTTGATATTTACTAATATACTAAAAGGGGAAGGCAAGAGAATGGTCGTGGACAGGCAAAAGGTCATAACCAGATCAGAGTCCAGGAGGTACAGTGTGGCAGGCAGACTAGAGGTCAGGACAGGCAGAATGGTCAGGCAGGCTAGAGGTCAGGACAGGCAGAATGGTCAGTCAGGCTAGAGGTCAGGACAGGCAGAATGGTCAGGCAGGCGGGTACAGAGTCCAGAAAACAGGCAAGTGACAAAAACCGGGAGGACTATCAAAAAAGAATAGAAGCAGGAGTAGGGAAAACGCTGGTTGACTTGATAAACATACAAGACGAACTGGTACAGAGAGACAGGAATCACAGGGATATATACACCAGGGAAACACAGGGATATATACACCAGGGAAACACAGGGATATATACACCAGGGAAACACAGGGATATATACACCAGGGAAACACAGGGATATATACACCAGGGAAACACAGGGATATATACACCAGGGAAACACAGGGATATTTACACCAGGGAAACACAGGGATATATACACCAGGGAAACACAGGGATATATACACCAGGGAAACACAGGAATATATACACCAGGGAAACACAGGAATATATACACCAGGGAAACACAGGGAAATATACACCAGGGAATCACAGGGATATATACACCAGGGAAACCCAGGGATATATACACCAGGGAAACACAGGGATATATACATCAGGGATATTTACACCAGGGAAACACAGGGATATATACACCGGGGAAACACAGGGATATATACACCAGGGAAAAACAGGAATATATACACCAGGGATATATACACCAGGGAAACACAGGAATATAAACACCAGGGAAACACAGGGATATATACACCAGGGATATATACACCAGGGAAACACAGGGATAAATACACCAGGGAAACACAGGGATATATACACCGGGGAAACACAGGGATATATACACCGGGGAAACACAGGGATATATACACCAGGGAAACACAGGGATATATACACCAGGGAAACACATGGATATATACACCAGGGAAACACAGGGATATATACACCAGGGAAACACAGGGATATATACACCAGGGAAACACAGGGATATATACACCAGGGAAACACAGGGATATATACACCAGGGAAACACAGGGATATATACACCAGGGAAACACAGGGATATATACACCAGGGAAACACAGGGATATATACACCAGGGAAACACAGGGATATTTACACCAGGGAAACACAGGGATATATACACCAGGGAAACACAGGGATATATACACCAGGGAAACACAGGGATATATACACCAGGGAAACACAGGGATAAATACACCAGGGAAATAAGCGACACCTGGAGGGGGTGGAGACAAGCACAAGACAGGTGAAACAGATCAGTGTGTGACATGAATATGGAGAAAAATATACAGTATATATAATATAGTAATATAGTATACTGCCACTATTTTCACCATCAAATATTAGCATTGTGATTTTAATATGATTTGACTCTTTGCAGGCTGTCAGGCTGTCTAGTCACAGAGGAAGGCTGTGCTTCTCTGGTCTTAGCTCTGGAGTCAAACCCCTCACACCTGAGAGAGCTGGACCTGAGCTACAATCACCCAGGAGACTCAGGAGTCAGACTGCTCTCTGCTGGACTGGAGGATCCACACTGCAGACTGGAGAAACTCAGGTATGTAGAGGGTTTATGTCAATGTTCATATCAGACATGTTTGACTTATCAGACTAGTTAAGATAAACATTCTTACCAACAGTTGGACAAAGTTATATGCTGACTGTGTGTGTGTGTGTCCAGTGTGTCCAGTGTGTGTGTGTGTGTGTGTGTGTCCAGTGTGTGTGTGTGAGTGAGTTCAGGTGTATCCCTCAATGACTGTCTGTTCTTCTGCTTACCGTTACAGTGTGGAACATGGTGGAGAGAACAGAATGAAACCTGGGCTTAGAAAATGTGAGTGTTGACTGCTGTGAAGAATATGACTAAGAATAAGTCTTAATTCAAGTTAAGTCAAAGTCAAAGACCATCATCATTACTTACTTGGTCATATTAAATATCAGCTGTAGTTCTACAGAAGCAGAAATCAGGGACACCAACGTTTACAAAATGTGTGTGTGTGTGTGTGTGTGTGTGTGTGTGTGTGTGTGTGTGTGTGTGTGTGTGTGTGTGTGTGTGTGTGTGTGTGTGTGTGTGTGTGTGTGTGTGTGTGTGTGTGTGTGTGTGTGTGTGTGTGTGTGGCGCGTTCGTGTTCATGATGCATACAGGTGTGTGTGTGTGTGTGTGTGTGTGTGTAATTTATCAGAATTAGTGTGTTTTATATTACCATACAGTATAACATATGATCATTCAACAAGTCTCAAGTTACCTTCACTTCTCCTTATGATACCTAGAAACATCTACATTAAATGAATTAGTGAAAAGTGAGTTTACATTCTAATGTGAATGATGAGGATTTCTAATATTGTGTCTGGTTTCATCCATCAGATGTCTGTGATCTCACACTGGACCCAAACACAGTAGACAGACGCCTCTCTCTGTCTGAGGAGAACAGAAAGGTGACATGGAGGAGAGAGAAGCAGCCGTATCCTGATCACCCAGAGAGATTTGAGGAGTGTAGACAGGTGCTGTGTAGAGAGGGTCTGACTGGGCGCTGTTACTGGGAGGCAGAGTGGAGCGGGATAATGGGGGCTGGTATAGGAGTGACATATAAAGGAATCAGCAGGAGAGGAGAGGTTAATGACTGTTGTCTTGGATACAATGACAAGTCCTGGAGTCTGTTCTGCTCTGACTACAGTTACTCTGCCAGGCACAACAATAATCCCACTACCATAGACGTCCGCCCCTCCGGCTCCCACAGAGTAGGAGTGTATCTGGACTGGCCAGCCGGCACTCTGTCCTTCTATAGAGCCTCCTCTGACACACTGACCCACCTGATCACATTCACCTCCACATTCACTGAGCCCCTCTATCCAGGGTTTAGGGTGGATGTTGACTCCTCAGTGTCCCTGAAATAATAACCTGACACACACACACACTCACACTGGACACACACACTAACACTGGACACACACACAGGACACACACACTGGACACACACACACACTGGACACTCACACTGGACACACACACCCTGGACACACACACATACACCCTGGCCAGATACACACACACTGGACACACACACACACACTGGATACACACACACACACACTGGATACACACACACACACTGGACACACACACACACACTGGACACACACACTCACACTGGACACACACACTCACACTGGACACACACACAGACACACTGGACACACACACACACACACTGGACAGATACACACACACTGGACACACACACACTCACACTGGACACACACACACTCACACTGGACACACACACACACACACACACACACTGGACACACACACACACACAGTGGACACACACTGGACACACACACACACTGGACACACACACACACTGGACACACACACACACACACACTGGACAGATACACACACACACACACACACACACACACACACACACACACACACACACACACACACACACACACACACACACACACACACACTGTACACACACCCACACACACATTCGACACACACACACACACACTGGACACACAAGACACACACACACACACTGGACAAACAAGCACACACACACACACACACACACACACACACACACACTGGAGAAACACACACACACACACACACTGGACACACACACACACTCACACTGGACACACACACACACTGGACAGATACACACACACTGGACACACACACACACACACACACACACTGTACACACACCCACTCACACATTCGACACACACACACACTGACACTGGACACACAGGACACACACACACACACACTGGACAAACAAACACACACACACACACACACACACTGGAGAAACAGACATACACACATGCGTGTCTTCCTATAATTGTGACAATAACACTGTTAAAATACCAATGTGATAATTTGTTGTATGTCTTTTATGGTGAATAACAAATTGTATAATTATATATGGACATACGCTCCATAGTTGTACAAGTATACAAGGATATATTGTACTTTTCATAATAAAACATAGTTGAAACAAGAAAAGCCTGTTAATTGTGAAAACAGTTTGGTTATTGATGTAACGTTTCCTCTGTCAGGTTGACGTTAACCTGCGACTGGTTGAAACATGAAACAAATATGAAATGAAATACAAACAATTAAATATGTGGAATTGAATTAAACAAATTGTACAACAGAGTGTTGTGATGCAGGGTTACTATAGCAACAGAGTGTTGTGATGCAGGGTTACTATAGCAACAGAGTTCACTCTCTCTCTGCCCTCTGTTCTCTCTCTGCTCTCTCACTCTATGCTCTCTCACTCTCTCTTTGCTTTCTCAGCCTGCTCTGCTCTCTGCTGTCTGCTCTCTCTCTATTGCTCTCTCTTCACTCGGCTCTCTCTGCCCTCTCACTCTCTCTGCTCTATTGCTCTCTCAGCACTCTCTGTTCTCTCTCTGCTCTCTCTCTCTCTGCCCTCTCTGTTCTCTCTCTCTGCTCTCTCTACTCTCCCTCTGCTCTCTCTGCTGTCTCTCTCTGCTCTCTCCCTCTGCTCTCTCTGCTGTCTATCTCTGCTCTCTCTGTCCTCTGCTCTCTATGCTCTCTGCTCTTTCTCTCTGCTCTCTCTGCCCTCTCTTTTCTCTCTCTCTGCTCTCTCTCCCTCTGCTCTCTCTGCTCTGTTCTCTCTGCTCTCTCTTTTTTCTCTTCTCTCTCTGCCATCTCTCTTCTCTCTGCTCTATCTCTCACGCTCTGCTCTCTCCCTCTCCGCTCTCTCAGCCTGCTCTCTCTCCCTCTGCTCTCTCTTTTCTCTGCTCTCAATCTATGCTCTCTCACTCTCTCTTTGCTTTCTCAGCCTGTTCTCTGCCCTCTTCTCTCTCTGCTCTCTCTGCTCTCTTCTCTGCTCTCTCTGCTCGCTCTCTCTGTCCTCTCTGCTTTCTCTCTCTCTGCTCTCTCTCTTTGCCCTCTGCTCTCTCTCTGCTCTCCCTGCTCTCTCTCTCTCTGCTCTTTTTCTGCTCTCTATTCTCTCTGTTCTCTGCCCTCACTCTCTTCTCTCTCTGCTCTCTCAGCCTGCTTTCTGCTCTCTCTACTCTCTCCCCCTCTCTCTACTCTTTCTTTCTGCTCTCTGCCCTCTCTGCTCTCTGTTCTCTCTCCCTCTCTGCTCTCTCTCTCTTTCTGCTCTCTCTCTCTGCTCTCTCTGTTCTCTCTCCCTCTCTGCTCTCTCCCTCTGCGCTCTCTCTGCTCTGCTGCTCTTTCCCTTTTCTCTGCTCTCTCTCCCTCTGCTCTCTCTCTCTCTCTGTTCTCTGCTCTCTCTGCTCTGCTCTCTTTTCTCTGCTCTCTCTGATCTCTCTCTTTCTGTTGTCTGCTCTCTCTACCCTCTCTCTCTCTGCTCTCTCAGCCTGCTCTCCGGTCTCCCTCTCTCTCTAATGCTCTCTGCTCTCTCAGCCTGCTCTCTTCTCTCTGCTCTCTCAGCCTGCTCTCTCTCGCTCTGCTCTCTCTGCTCTCACCCTCTCTGCTCTCACCCTCTCTGCTCTCTCTCTTTTCTCTGCTCTCTCTGCTCTCTTTTCCCTGCTCTCTCTCTCTGCTCTCTCTCTCTCTGTGGTCTGCTCTTTTCTCTCTCTCTCTCTGCTCGCTCTCTGCTCTCTCTCTCTCTCTGTGGTCTTCTCTCTCTCTCTCTCTGCATCTCTCGCTTTTTATCTTAACAGTGGTGCAGTTTGGACAATCACCACTTGATGTCAGTGTTAAACCAGAAGTGATGAAAACAACATCACTGCAGAGAGAGAGAGAGAGTCTAATATACTGATATACAGTGCATTCAGAAAGTATTCAGACCCCTTGACTTTTTACACATTTGTACTTTGTTGAAGCACCTTTGGCAGTGATTACAGCCTTGAGTCTTCTTGGGTATGACGCTACAAGCTTGGCACACCTGTATTTGGGGAGTTTCTCCCATTCTTCTCTGCAGATCCTCTCAAGCTCTGTCAGGTTGGATGGGGAGCGTTGCTGCACTGCTTTTTTCAGGTCTCTCCAGAGATGTTCGATCAGGTTCAAGTCCGGGCTTAGGATCATTGTCCTGTTGTCCAGTCTGTGTATACTATACTGGAAGGGTAGAGAGTCAGAACTGAGGGAAAGAGAGAGAGCGGGAGGGTAGAGAGTCAGAACAGAGGGAAAGAGAGAGAGAGGGAGGGGAGAGAGTCAGAACAGAGGGAAAGGGAGAGTCAGAACAGAGGGAAAGAGAGAGAGGGAGCGTAGAGAGTCAGAACAGAGGGAAAGAGAGAGAGGGAGGGTAGAGAGTCAGAACAGATGGAAAGAGAGAGAGAGGGAGGGTAGAGAGTCAGAACAGAGGGAAAGAGAGAGAGAGGGAGGGTAGAGAGTCAGAACAGAGGGAAAGAGAGAGAGGGAGGGGAGAGAGTCAGAACAGAGGGAAAGAGAGCGAGAGGGAGGGGAGAGAGTCAGAACAGAGGGAAAGAGAGAGAGGGAGGGTAGAGAGTCAGAACAGAGGGAAAGAGAGAGAGGGAGGGGAGAGAGTCAGAACAGAGGGAAAGAGAGAGGGGGGGGGAGTCAGAACAGAGGGAAAGAGAGAGAGAGGGAGGGTAGAGAGTCAGAACAGAGGGAAAGAGAGAGAGGGAGGGAGGGGAGACAGAGGATGTGTGGAAGTTGCTTTATATTTGGTAATTGGGGGCCTTTGAGCCCTGATGGGCTGGGTGACATCAGTGACTCACTGAGAGTTATGAGTTGCTGTGGAGGGAGGGAGAGAAATAGAGAGGGAGAGAGAAAGGGAGAGATTAGTCAGCAGTAATTATTCAGGACGACGTTCGTCTTTAAATTTATTTATTTATTTCTCTCTTTCCCCACTGAGGAAGATAAAGGACACACACACACACACAAACAGGAGGGGTAGGTAATCAGGAATTCCTCCCATGGTGTGTGCATTGATTTTAGTCCCCTTCTCATTAACTAGCTGCTGACAGTGACCAGAGATGGATAGATTGAGCTAGAGGTGTGTGTGTGTGTGTGTGTGTGTGTGTGTGTGTGTGTGTGTGTGTGTGTGTGTGTGTGTGTGTGTGTGTGTGTGTGTGTGTGTGTGTGTGTGTGTGTGTGTGTGTGTGTGTGTGTGTGTGTGTGTGTGTGTGTGTGTGTGTGTGTGTGTGTGTGTGTGTGTGTGCGTGCAAGCGTTTTTACGTGTGTGTTTTTGTGAGAGAGTTAACGGGACTTTCGATAAGAATGACACACACAGCCCTGATTCCATTTTCTGCTTTGTGTTTCAATGAGGTCTTAGTGGAATAGAGACATGTGATTCATGAACCATTACTGCTGTTGGAAAACGACAGAAAGAGAGAAAGAAAGGAAGCAGTCCGTTCTGAACTGCTTCAAGGTCAGAAGTTGGTCGTGATGTTTCTCTGAAACACAGAACACTAAAGTTGGTCATGATGTTTCTCTGAAACACAGAACACTAAAGTTGGTCATGATGTTTCTCTAAAACACAGAACACTAAAGTTGGTCATGATGTTTCTCTAAAACAGTAAAGACTAAAGTTGGTCATGATGTTTCTCTGAAACACAGAACACTAAAGTTGGTCATGATGTTTCTCTGAAACACAGAACACTAAAGTTGGTCATGATGTTTCTCTGAAACACAGAACACTAAAGTTGGTCATGATGTTTCTCTGAAACACAGAACACTAAAGTTGGTCATGATGTTTCTCTGAAACACAGAACACTAAAGTTGGTCATGATGTTTCTCTGAAACACAGAACACTAAAGTTGGTCATGATGTTTCTCTGAAACACAGAACACTAAAGTTGGTCATGATGTTTCTCTGAAACACAGAACACTAAAGTTGGTCATGATGTTTCTCTGAAACACAGAACACTAAAGTTGGTCGTGATGTTTCTCTGAAACACAGAACACTAAAGTTGGTCGTGATGTTTCTCTGAAACACAGAACACTAAAGTTGGTCATGATGTTTCTCTGAAACACAGAACACTAAAGTTGGTCATGATGTTTCTCTAAAACAGTAAAGACTAAAGTTGGTCATGATGTTTCTCTGAAACACAGAACACTAAAGTTGGTCATGATGTTTCTCTAAAACACAGAACACTAAAGTTGGTCATGATGTTTCTCTGAAACACAGAACACTAAAGTTGGTCATGATGTTTCTCTAAAACAGTAAAGACTAAAGTTGGTCATGATGTTTCTCTGAAACACAGAACACTAAAGTTGGTCATGATGTTTCTCTAAAACACAGAACACTAAAGTTGGTCATGATGTTTCTCTAAAACAGTAAAGACTAAAGTTGGTCATGATGTTTCTCTAAAACACAGAACACTAAAGTTGGTCATGATGTTTCTCTAAAACACAGAACACTAAAGTTGGTCATGATGTTTCTCTAAAACACAGAACACTAAAGTTGGTCATGATGTTTCTCTAAAACAGTAAAGACTAAAGTTGGTCATGATGTTTCTCTGAAACACAGAACACTAAAGTTGGTCATGATGTTTCTCTAAAACAGTAAAGACTAAAGTTGGTCATGATGTTTCTCTAAAACAGTAAAGACTAAAGTTGGTCATGATGTTTCTCTAAAACAGTAAAGACTAAAGTTGGTCATGATGTTTCTCTAAAACACAGAACACTAAAGTTGGTCATGATGTTTCTCTAAAACAGTAAAGACTAAAGTTGGTCATGATGTTTCTCTAAAACAGTAAAGACTAAAGTTGGTCATGATGTTTCTCTAAAACACAGAACACTAAAGTTGGTCATAAGCAGAGGTCTATCAGAGCCAACGTGCAGTTGTATATTTCAACAACCTGTGGCACATACCAAATAGCCGATACCATTACATTTAAGTCATTTAGCAGACGCTCTTATCCAGAGCGACTTACAAATTGTAGCTTTTTTTTATTTTATTTAACTAGGCAAGTCAGTTAAGAACAGATTCTTATTTTCAATAACAGCCTAGGCACAGTGGGTTAACTGCCTGTTCAGGGGCAGAACGACAAATTTGTACCTTGTCAGCTCGGGGATTTGAACTTGCAACCTTTCGGTTACTAGTCCAACGCTCTAACCACTAGGCTACCCTGCCGCCCCATGAATGTCCTTCACAAAAAAAGACTCAGCTACATAGATGCTGCCAAGATGAAGATGTTGGACCATATTGCAGATGTTCTCTTTGCACAAAGGATGCTAAACAATGGAGAGTTGGACAGTATCCAGTCTATAGGAGGTACTCATGACAAGGTCCGGGCCCTGATTGACACTGCCAGAAGTAAGGGAGGTATTACTAGTAATAGCTTGATGGGAAAATTACCCTGGATCATCCTCAGTAGGTAATGGTAATGTTATGTCACCTAAGGAAATAGTGTCAATTTTTTGGGACAATATAACCCGTGATGATATTGAGAAGATTAAGTTTGTTATGAGCGAGATAGAGATCACGCATCGACACCGCATCAGTGCTCTGGACCTGCAATATGTGACAGATAGAACCGGGTTAGCAGATGTTATGGCATTGCATTACGGAGCTGCAGCACGGGCAGGGTTGAACACCCTGCTCAAGAAAATCGGTCGCAATGACCTGGTGAAGCGAGTCAAAGACAGTGACTGTACTCACACCTCAAGTCAGCTACAACCTGTGGCCTTCGCTACACGCGCCAAGGTTATCAATATACATCAAGGTGACAGAGAAGGTGTTGAATAGACTTTGAGACCTTGACAGAGACAGTTGAAAATATTCATATGGACATTGAAACTACAAAGCAGCACGGCTGAGCTTATCAGAAACGCCAACTGACCTTGTAAAAGTGCTGAAGGTACATGTTCAACATGACCGGTTACCTGGATACCATTTACAAAACACTGAGGGAAATGAACCAAAACAGCCTGGCAGACCAGTTGAAAACGTACATAGCCGGCCTCAGTCCCTAGGATATGTAGTCAATGATAAACTGGTTTTACTACACTGAACAGTATTAGGTCTATAAATGTCCCTAGGATATGTAGTCAATGATAAACTGGTTTTACTACACTGAACAGTATTAGGTCTATAAATGTCCCTAGGATATGTAGTCAATGATAAACTGTTTTTACTACACTGAACAGTATTAGTTCTATAAATGTCCCTAGGATATGTAGTCAATGATAAACTGTTTTTACTACACTGAACAGTATTAGGTCTATAAATGTGCCATTGCAAAATGTCTCTATTGAGCTATAGCTTGGTGATATGTACCACTGCTTTGTTTTGTGATAAACTGGTCAATAAACCCGAGTGACAACAATGTATACTGTGCATGTCTCTACACACACAAACGGGCTGAGTAGAGTACAACTTTCATTATAATGAAGTACAGCCTTTTTGTAATTACACTTTGTACCAGTAACAACATCCAAATATTTTACCTGCCAACAAATAAATGATGTTATTCCTGGTTGTTTCAGTTACTCAGTGGCCTGGATTATGGTGTTATTCCTGGTTGTTTCAGTTACTCAGTGGCATGGATTATGGTGTAATTACTGCACTTACCTGATATCTTGATACTGTTTTAATAGACCTGTGACCATTCATTTTTAGAGTCATCATTATCACTCACCATCATTTAAATGTCTAACCGGTAGACACTTTCTAATGTTCCCATGTTACTAACAGCTCCCACCTTAGACTCCCAAACAGAAAAGCTTGTTATTCTGTAGTTGACATAGCTAATAGAATGACCTATCTGGTGTGGATGTTTGCTCACCATGGAGATAGCAGTAGCTGGGTGAATCATTCACACTTGGACAGTCTGAGCTTCATTGACATAACAGCTGAAACCCCCCCGGCGTTGGATGTTCCGAGCCCCATATACATAACAGTGGTTGGACGATCTACCTTGCTCTGGGTGTTGGAGCCCCATATACATAACAGTGGTTGGACGATCTACCTTGCTCTGGGTGTTGGAGCCCCATATACATAACAGTGGTTGGACGATCTACCTTGGTGTTGGAGCCCCATGGAGATAACATTAGTTGGGTGAGTCATCTGTACTTGGAAAGTGTGAGTTTTATCTGCATAACAGCGGTTGGGAGACCCAGCTGCGGCCGGAGGTGTCAGCTCTGTTTGGATTGTATGAGCAATGTTAGATGAACAGCGGTTGGGCGACTCAGGAGTTATTGGACAATTCGAGGTTATGTGCATAACATCGGAATGGACAGTTCAGCTGGTTGGACGTATCGGAAGCCCGTAGAAACAGCAGTGGTTGGACGTATCGGAAGCCCGTAGAAACAGCAGTGGTTGGACGTATCGGAAGCCCGTAGAAACAGCAGTGGTTGGACGTATCGGAAGCCCGTAGAAACAGCAGTGGTTGGACGTATCGGAAGCCCGTAGAAACAGCAGTGGTTGGATACACAACCCACAGTGAGACATTGAAACTAGGTCACCTCAGGTTGACACCTAAGCAGTGAAACAGGAAAGATACATATAGTCTACCTGATGACACATTGTGGTGATTACTTCAAACGGCCTTGAAGCTTTTAGGAGGAGCCTCAGCTATATATAAAGATCAGTTACACAGACAGTGCTAACTCCAGTGTATATTTTGCAGCTGAACCATGAACATGGTGTGAAGTACTTTACAAAACAACAAGAATTAGAAAGAAAAGATAGAATGTCACATGATGTTTATTCAACATACAATAACAGAGGCGAATGGTACTACCAGCATCCCAATATGGGCCTAAGAGTTGAGGAATATACACAGCTGAGGGAATCTACACCCTCTCCCTTGTGCAACATACAGCAGAGAAGGTGGCATGAAAGAGCCTCTAATGACAGGCTGTATGACACAGAGGACCACAACACATATCAACACGACCTTCTGGTTCCACACGATGTACCTGTGTACACTAGACACCCCCAACCGTTTGACTTAAGACGTAGGTCTGACAAAAACAGGTTACAACAAGTTAGTCATGACATAGGACTGTCACCGAAGACCAAGGGTTACAATGGACCGCCAACTCGGTACAACAAACGGCCACAAAACGTTTGTCAAGCAAAGGTGAAACGCCGTATACCTCTGGAATGGATCCCTGTGAAGGACAACCTGCCAAAACACAACGCAAGACTGGTAAGATACACGGACGTCATGACAATGTCAGCAGCCGGCCCCAGCCCACCAGGGGCAGCCGTCGGTCCCACCCCCCAAGGGACAGTGTCGGGGCCCAGTCTCCCAGGGACCACAGCCGAGCTCACACCACCAGCGGCAGCAGAGACATGACCCATAGTTCTGTCAACAGTAGGCGAAGCAAAGAACCCAATAAAGTTGTTAAAGCTCAAAAGGTGTGTCCCGAGGTCTCCTGTAGCAGCGGCCGCAATGGTGGTCTTGGTAGCAGCGTCACATCAGCAAAGATTGGCAGATATGAAAACAGGTTTGCTTCACAACGCAACAGCATGCCTAGATCGCATAGATCGCCCACTGGCCCACATCAAAAACGTGGGGATCTGGACAATATTAAGAATAGAGCGGTCGACATGTCCTACAATCAACCTGGTTCTCAGTCCAGCCTTAAGGGGAGTTACAGAAAGAGGACCTGGATGTTCAGCAAGAGACAGCACAACAGTGACAATGTAGACAATATCACATCTGAGGTTCAACACCATGTCACAGCTACCGATGAGACTCAGACCCCAGACTCTGCTGAGACACAGACCAAGGAGCCAGACTCTGATGAGACTCAGACCAAGGAGCCAGATTGATGAGACTCAGACCAAGGAGCCAGACTCTGATGAGACTCAGACCAAGGAGCCAGACTGATGAGACTCAGACCAAGGAGCCAGACTGATGAGACTCAGACCAAGGAGCCAGACTCTGATGAGACTCAGACCAAGGAGGTAGTGTCTGCTGTACCCAAGCCTCAGTCTACAACTGAACCATCGTTCCAACAACCTATTGGTGAAACATGTGAAATGTCTCACAATGTGCCTGAATGTAGAGTTGACCATGCAATTGTATTAGATGCGCCTGGGTATCAAGATAGGGCTGATGAAGTTGTCTCTGCGACAGAGCACGTAAACAGGGCCAGATGTGCTACCTCAAAGGAGCTTCAGACTGCCGTGGATAGCATCACAGCCATGTCTGGGTGTGATACATCAGAGGAGGTTACTGCTGCCTTGGATAGCATGACATGTGTCACGTAAGTGTAACTATCACACACATTGTGTTATTAGTGAATAGTAATCTATTGCCTTTGGGTAGAGGGGTGACTTGTTTCCGCCTTGTGTTACAGGGGTACCGAGAGAGTTCCGGATGATATGCTAACCGATGTGGAATATGCAAATGCCTTTCAAGAGAGTGAAGTGTCCCAAGCATCCGAGCCACATTTCAGTAGGCCACAGTGGAACGTTGACTCTTGTCCAGGTTCAATATTTTCTGCTACAACCGATCCCCTTCCCACTATGATACCACCTTCAAGCACCATCTGTAATGAGGTAACCCAGCTTACAGATGTGGAACTCAGCACCTTCAACGCCTGTATTGGTGACATGGCCCCTCTCGGGTACCCAGAGAACTCCATGGCTGCTCTTGAGAGGGTCTGTGGTGAATATGTCTTTCAACAACAACAGTCGGCACAGCCTCTAGAGCCCCAGCAGGTTGAGGTGCATCTGGAAACGTTTCATCAAGTGCCGCAGCAGGAGGCCCGGGTCCTACATCCCCAACAACCAGCATCTCAAGTGCCTGAAACTCCACAGCAGACCGTTGATATACGAGGGTTCAACGTGTGCAAACCCAAGCCAGTGACATCTTTACAGTCGTGAAGGACATTGTTCCCCACACCACCACAATCCGAAGCAGCTGTCACCTATGAAGAATCCGTGCCTGGTCCCAGCCGATATAACCTGTACAGCGACGGGGCTACCGTGTCGTCCATTGCGATGATAATCCCTGTGATGAAACAGTTGATTTTATGCGCCACGTGTAAAAAGAAGTTCAACCGAGCGGTCATATGTAACACCTACTTGATTCAGCTGAACAGGCCCATACAATGTGCTTGTGGCTGTGTATTATGCACACTGTGTTACAGTGAACAAAGTGGTTGTCGCCTTCACAATTTATCGTCCACAAGGGCCGCTCTAAGCACCACAGCCAACACCCTTGCCAATTTCCCTGCTCTGGAGAATGTAGGAGACTGGGATCTGGAACTCAATATAGATGATAAGTTCAAGACTGACAAGGAGGTCAACGTCCATGTGCAGCTGATTATGAATGAGGAGCAATCCTCTGGAGTTGACACCCTGTGAAGAGGTATGTATATTACCATGTGCAGCTGATTATGAATGAGGACCAATCCTCTGGAGTTGACACCCTGCCAAGAGGTATGTATATTTCCATGTATAGATATATCTGTCTATGTCTATGTTATACTACAATGACGAGCCCTGATCATGTAGCTGGACTGACAGTGTTCTCTTCCCACGCAGCGTTCAACCATCTCATCACAGTGAATGACACCATGTCCTTCAGGTACTGGGTAAGCAAAGCAATGCCAGAAGAGGTGGCCTACAGATATGTCTGTATCCCTCATGTACCTGGGTTCTGGGATCACGTTGTGGTGGGAACCCGTCCCCTTCCCAGAACGGAGAAGCTGATCGGACCTGATGACTCCTTACCGAGATTGTTCAATGTGTCACTTGGGTCCTACAGGTTTCATTGGTGCTGTTTTGTCTTGAAGAAACAGATCATTTTGACTATGTGGTGCACTTCGTTGCCCAGGAGAGGGCAGTCTAAGGTAGTCACAGTTGTTGACAACACACTGAGAAACCTCACCTCAAGCATAGAGTTTAGACGAATGGTATTCTATCTGTGTAGGTGGTTTACAGCTCAGTACGGGTCCCCACCAGACAGGCAGCTTAACATGGTGTTAGATTGTAAACCTAGTGAAGGTGCTACTTTGCTACTTTGGTCCATGTCATAGCTTTGTTGGCTTCCAGGATTGGGATGGAAACAGTAACACCTCACCTGGCCCAGCAACGGGCCAAAGATGATAGCAATTACTGTTTCAATGGCAGGAATGCCAACAGCATGTTCACATGCCCCTCAGACGGTAATTTAGGAGGTAATTACATCGATATTGTTGAGGAGTTTAGCTCCTGCCACAACAGTGGCGATGATGTTATTGGTCTCACTCACATGTCCACAACCACAGAGTGTTACAGCTTCCTTTAAAGTAGAGCAATGATGTTTGTATAGTGTTACCTCAGCCTACAAGAGTCTACATGTGGGACCGTGTGGTGACATGATGCCTCAAGGTTATTTTAGGTCTTGTTTGACAATGGGCCCTGACTGATAAAAATTCATATGGTGATGTTCTCAATGTCACATGTTTACGATTTTATACCTTACTTTAATTGACCATATTACACCTGGGTAATGTGTCTACCCTTTTGTATCAGCCAACCTTATATATCTATTGCCTTGAAATAAAATATGTCTTGCATATACATATATCTTGGTTGTGTTTATTTGAAAGATGACAGCGACACCACATTTTGAAAGACAATTGATGTGACAGTAATTGAGAATGAACTGCCTATGATCGGGTGCACATCTATGTGGATTACTCAGTAGACACTGGTTCTGTGCATTCCCTGCCTTAGTTCTACGCGGCCAGGGTCCGTTATCACCGCCAGAGGAAATCAGAAGCTATTTCATTCAGCACAGGGATCTATCTGTGTACTGTCTATTTAGAACTTACAAAGGAAGGTGCTACTCGCCTCCCTATGTCAGTGATCCTGCTGGTGTTTCCATGTGATAGGGTAGTGGGGTATATGGTATCACTGTCGTCGTCGCTGTCCTCATCGTCGCTGTCGTCCTGGTAGTAGTGGTAATAACCACCACCTGGGTTTAGGTTGCTCAGGGTTGTTAGCCTCTCAGCCTGTTGCTACACAGACAACATAAGGCTCTGAACAGCATACAGACCATGCTGGAGGCTCGGCTCATAAGCTGCGCACTTTGTAAGTATACGGGAAAGCACGTTGGTATCGTGAACCAGACATCACACGCTTGACAGTACAGACACCTTGGGCTATCCGATAGGACCGAGAAGGGAGATGACGAGAGCCACCGCGAGCGTGTCCAGGGAACGTATGTTCCGTTGCGAGAAGGAGCTTGCGGAAGCTGCTTTGAAAGACAGAGGGAGCTCCTACGGATTAGATATGTTTAGAACACGTGAGCTTAGTCGTCGTGAAAGGGGTCAGTCTGACAACGTGGACTACGAGCGTTACGGGTTGATCCCTATCCATCGGGACGTCAACTCCTAGACTTACGTAAGTAAGGGTTTGGAAGTAAGCATTTCAAGGTAATGCCTACACCTGTTGTGTTTGACGCAGTTGACAAATACAATTTGATTTAATTTCATTTTAACTATGCGTTTAATACACTTTATGTTGGTGTTTCTTTTATTTTGGCAGATACAGTACATGTACTGTATGTCTTTTTGATAGTTATTTTTGTAGAAACTATTGATCCTCTTTGGCTAAATTATGCTCTGTTGTATTTTAAACATTGAGAGCGGGCTCCTGTGGTTGGATTAAAAAAATAATAATAATTGTAAAAAGTATTTATTTTGTATTTGTTTTGCCCCTTGGGCCCCCTACGGGCTTGGTCCCAGCTCCTGAATCACACATTTTACTAGTCACATTTATTTATTATGCAGTTTATATATTTTTATTAATCAATTAATTAAACAAGTGTCCCCCCTACCTCCTCTCCTCCCCATCTGACAAATAACAAAGTGTCCGCAGCAGCAGGCCTCTACACTCATTGAGAGTGGGCTCCTGAATGCCCCTGTGGTTGGCGGTTGCAGTAGAAAATAAATATATACTACATACTGTATATTGTTTTATTTAATTGGGGCCCAGGGGCAATAGCCCAGGTAAGCCAGCCCTTCCTATGTCAGAAAATAGCCAAGGCCTATTGACCTTATTCCTATGTGTTTCTGGATCAATCAATACAATTTCTGAATCCTTAAAATGTACATGTTGGTGTCTTGAAGTTTCCTATGACCTATAGGCCTAGGGAAATGCATTCATTTTGCAATGTATTAGCCTATTTCTTAGGTCTATAGAATATTTACTACACAAGTGAAATATCAACATCAGTCATGTCGATTGTATAGGATTCCAGCGCCTTGACAGATGCACACACACCACTGTGGTGACACGTCCCCTATATGACTATCTCTGTCCCCACGTTGTGATTCCCCTCCCCCACTCCACTTTACCGCGCAGAGCCAGAGAGAGAAAATCACTTTCATCTGGAGAAGCTCGTCCGTTAACACGGGGCGGCCCATCTGCAGCTCCCCGCTGTTCCTAAAAGAAAGGTGAGCAATATCATATTTTCAACAATTGAAATGATATGGAAAGTTATTTTCATGCTGTAGTACAATTCCACCACCATAAATCGTTGTATTGGTTTATGAACTATGTTAGCCTAGTTAGCTTGTTTGTTGCTAGTGCTAATGTTCGCTCACTATCTAGCTAATGCACTAGTGAGACAATTTTGTTGACATTTGGGCGGGTAGCCTGATTAGTTAACATAACTGTTGATAAAGAGACTGATATTTTATGGCTATTTCAGTCAATTCTATCAGTGTGGTTATAAGTAACATGCATAGACAGCTAAATGGGACACGTGATCCCCATAGATGAACTTGAGTAGGTAGCAGTTTGATAACATTAGATGGTGTTAGTTTAGCGAGCTAAAGTTGGCTGGCTGGAAACCAGGTGTTGTGCACCCCACCTTGCATCTCATAGCAGAGTGGAAGAGGGAAAGTCACAGATGGAATTTTTTACTGCTTCTAACGTGCTTGTTTTGTAGTCATCTAACAAACATACATTATGTCTCTTCTAAATTGTAGGTTAAGCCATGAATGTTGATTGTCTGACAGCCTTGGTATAGTTAAGCAGTAAAGCACAAGGAAAGGTTGAGGACTGTTCTTACGTAAGAGGCAACGCGGAGTGCCTGCCTGGTTACAGCCCTTAACCTTGGTATATTGGCCATATACCACAAACCCCCGAGGTGCCTTATTTCTTAAATATACCACAGTTTCAGCCAATCAACATCCAGGACCCAAACTACCCAGTTTATAATGTCTGCTTTATTCCACAGATTAAGGATTTGAGTTGGCCTGACGGAGAGATCTTCCAGGCGGCTCCGGCCCATGGAGGATGCAGAGCATCACATCAGATCAAACATTGATAAACCAGTACTTTACCAGCGTTTCATCAATATCTTTAAAGGTAAGGTGAAGATTGAATATATTTCTGACAGTCCTAAATATGACAGCTATGAATTAGATGAATCAGATGTACATTTTAGAGGTTAGTGGGAAACAGTGAATTGGGATATATGGGCACAGTCACCCAGGAAAAAAGGTTTAAAGGAATAGCCATGTCTTTGTATTATGGTCATAGGATTCTTAAAGGTCCACTACAGTCACACGATGCTCCATCTGAAATCTCCTTCCACCTGAAAAGGCCCACCTTGAAAACCAATCATTGGTTTAGAAGACAAAGTAAGAGTGACAACTGAATCTAGCCTCTTGAAAGACAGAGCAGCGCATCCCCCTCCCTAAACCCCCTGCTGCACACCTGAACCTCATTTTGATTGGCAGTGATATGTGTGAGATCACTTTTAGACAGTGTGAGGTCATTTTATGAGAACAGTTGTTTTTGGAGATGCTTGGCAAGTTGAATGGGGTGATCATGTGACCGGAGTGGACCTCCAGACAGTGATTATTCTCTGTAATAATTGACAAGCACAATGCAATATCTCCTAATGTTTGTATTTTGTGTCTGCTAAGGACGGGGAGTTTTTGCCACTGAATTCATATCCAAAGGAGACTTTGTTGTGGAGTACCGAGGTGAACTGCTTACACAACAGGAGGGCGAGGTCCGAGCTGATCAGTACAATGATTCTGCAAAGGTGTTTCTTTTCCATTTCCAATGGAAAGGAAGAACATGGTGGTAAGTAGGATTGATGAGAACAAAATAAACATATTAATGCCTTTTGAGATCTAAAAAAAAGCAACAACATTAAAATGGAGACAGACATTTAAATGGTTGGTGGCACAATATGCACTGTAGGCCTATCTCAGGCCCAGATACTAATTTGACCTTGTCCCTGACCTAAACAGTAAGGAACAATATTAGTCTTCAAACCAACTGGTTCGCTATCAGAGCATCTGCACTCCTTTTTTAAACAACAGTTAGGGACTTTTCTGCCCCTTTTCTGAAATAGAAACCCTGTGCTGCAATATCTTCATTAAACTGTGACATGTTATGTTTCTATGCAGCATTGATGCATCTGAAGAAGACTCCTGCCTTGGGAGACTCGTTAATGATGATCACTAAAGACTCAATCTCAAAATGAAGGCCATACAAGCAAACGATGAGCCACACTTGTGCCTCTTCGCGACTCGAGATATTGCAGCTGGCGAAGAGTTGACTTATAGTTACGGTGATTCAGACTGGCCATGGAGAACACAGGTGAGGAACTTTTTTTTTTTAAAGATGCTAGATGAAATTACCACCCATCTTGGAAGAGCCGGGAGGATGAGCAATTCACTACCCTGTCATGCAATATGTTGTGATGCAGACAGTGTCTCTTAAATACTAAGATGTAATTGACGTCTAATTGTTGTCTTGGTTCACTTATTTCAGGTCATCAAAACTGAATTGTCATCCAGCCCAAAACCTGGTAAGAACTTTACTAAAGTCATAGATCAATATGAGTTTATTTTTTTCTATTATCACATTTACTATTTCACTTTCACAAATACACATTTATAGTCTAACATCAATTGCACTGGAATGCAGTGCACTTGTTACATACATAAAAAGTTAACTAAATATACAATACATTCAAATATATGAAATAAAAACATTAGCAATAAGAACTCAGTAGTTAGGCTCTTGTGGGCTCATTTAGTAGCCCAACTCATGAGGGATTTGCTCTTCTCCTGAAAAGTTCAGTCCTGAATCTGACCAGAATAGGATGTTCAAAACTAAACGTTACACCAGGCATTTCCTGTGTGATTTCTTATACAGTAGGTCCCCAGATGTATACAATGCATTAGATCACGTTTTTTGATTTGAGGGGATTTTTCAGTGTTTTAAAAATGTTGATTATGTTTCAGCATCCAGGGGTTTGTCAGTTTCTACAAAAACAGTCTCTTAGTGCATAGATGTCTGACTATTTTGCCTGTTGGTCACAGGCTGGGAGCAGAACAGGGGCTGTGGCAGAGCAGAGCACTTAGGGGTGAAGTCCCTTGCTCAAAGGCAAAACAGCAGTAGGTAGTACACAGGGATACACCGGTAACCCACCGGGCTTCAATATCACCGTATACTACCTACTGCCGTTGTGCCCATCAGCAAGGCACTTTACAACACACACATCACAGGCTGATAGCAGGACAGGGTCTCCAAAAAATGATTGTTCTACGTAATAATTGACTAGCACAATACAATAACTCCTAATGTTTGTATTTTTGTGTCTGCTAAGGACGACAAGTTGATTTACGGGGAGAGGTCGGGTAATGTAATTATGTGCCCGAGCACAAAACACCATATATGTAATTTGTGTCCTGTCTAAATCTGCCATGTCAGTCATTTTTAATTCCAACCAGAATAACCTAATGTTTTTTGATCTCCTGAAAGTACTAGTCCCGTGCGAATCAACATCAAGTTTTATTTGTCACATGCGCCGAATAAAACAGGTGCTGACTTACAAGCCCTTAACCAACAATGCAGTTCAAGAAATAGAGTTAAGAAGATATATACTAAATAAAATAAGTCGGTTTTTGCAGACACGTCTCGCCCCGCATCAGTATAGAAAGGGTCCCTAGCAAACTGCATCACCTTTGTGGGGAGACTAAAATCATCAAATCTTGTTGCAAAGTTACAATGTGTATATCATTGACCGCTAGCCAGAAATATCAATGTTTTTCTTCCTTCCTCGTTATGCAGACATCAGCACACCTGGCACCATCGAGGTGCAGCTGTTTACTTTCTACACGGGTTGTTATTTTTCAGTTTCCTCCTAAGAACACATTGTAGTGGTAAAATAAAAAGGGATACATTTTTTTGGTGCCATTTAGGTGACATTGATCTCCAAGCTTCACTCCAGTCAAAACGGGCTTTGCGAGTGTTTGATTCCATTCATTTGCTATGTGCTGGCGCTAGTGCTCCAGCTTATTTGTATTTAAAACAACTTTTTAAACTTTTATTTAACTCGTCAAGTCAGTTAAGAACAAATTCTTATTTTCAATGACAGCCTAGGAACAGTGGGTTAATTGCCTTGTTCAGGGGGCAGAACGACAGATTTTTACCTTGTCAGCTCGGGGATTCAATCTTGCAACCTTTCGGTTACTAGTCCAACGTTCTAACCACTAGGCTACCTGCCTCCCCAGCTTAGCCAACGTTTGCTTGCCATTTTTCTTCCTTGACCTTTTCCATTGTCCAGCCAGCCTTCTATAGTTACCCACTGTAGGGAAAAGGTTTTGGGGGGCTCATATCAGAGGAGAAAAGAAAAGCAGTCAATCATGTCAATAGCTGTTTTATCCTCCCTGTAGTCCCACGTTAAGTCCAAGTGATTGATGATGTCAATAACTGTTTTATCCTCCCTGTAGTCCCACGTTAAGTCCAAGTGATTGATGATGTCAATAACTGTTTTATCCTCCCTGTAGTCCCACGTTAAGTCCAAGTGATTGATCATGTCAATAACTGTTTTATCCTCCCTGTAGTCCCACGTTAAGTCCAAGTGATTGATGATGTCAATAACTGTTTTATCCTCCCTGTAGTCCCACGTTAAGTCCAAGTGATTGATGATGTCACTCAATAAACAAACCTCAGCTACAAACTCCTCATCAATCATTTACACCAGTATTGTCAGGACCCGGTAATCATTTACACCAGTATTGACAGGACCCAGTAATCATTTACACCAGTATTGACAGGACCCGGTAATCATTTACACCAGTATTGACAGGACCCGGTAATCATTTACACCAGTATTGACAGGACCCGGTAATCATTTACACCAGTATTGACAGGACCCGGTAATCATTTACACCAGTATTGACAGGACCCGGTAATCATTTACACCAGTATTGACAGGACCCGGTAATCATTTACACCAGTATTGACAGGACCCGGTAATCATTTACACCAGTATTGACAGGACCCGGTAATCATTTACACCAGTATTGACAGGACCCGGTAATCATTTACACCAGTATTGACAGGACCCGGTAATCATTTACACCAGTATTGTCAGGACCCGGTAATCATTTACACCAGTATTGTCAGGACCCGGTAATCATTTACACCAGTATTGTCAGGACCCGGTAATCATTTACACCAGTATTGACAGGACCCGGTAATCATTTACACCAGTATTGACAGGACCCGGTAATCATTTACACCAGTATTGACAGGACCCGGTAATCATTTACACCTGTATTGTCAGGACCCGGTAATCATTTACACCAGTATTGTCAGGACCCGGTAATCATTTACACCAGTATTGACAGGACCCGGTAATCATTTACACCGGTATTGACAGGACCCGGTAATCATTTACACCGGTATTGACAGGACCCGGTAATCATTTACACCAGTATTGTCAGGACCCGGTAATCATTTACACCAGTATTGACAGGACCCGGTAATCATTTACACCAGTATTGACAGGACCCGGTAATCATTTACACCAGTATTGACAGGACCCGGTAATCATTTACACCAGTATTGACAGGACCCGGTAATCATTTACACCAGTATTGACAGGACCCGGTAATCATTTACACCAGTATTGACAGGACCCGGTAATCATTGAGAGCTTTAGCCCTACCCTTACTCAGCTACCTAACATCATGATGTAGAAGTAGATCAATTGTAGAGAAATGCAATGATCTCCTCCCTAAACTCTCATCCTCTCTTGAGAGCATTAGGCCTACCCTTACTTAGTATGTATCCCTTATTACTATCAATGACCACATCAAGCTTGTGACTCTACAAACTTGTTGGATACATTTGTAGTTTGTTTTGGTTGTTTCTGATTTATTTTATGCCCAATTGAAATGTATTTAAGTAATATATTGTGTAATTTTGGAGTCCTCTTTATTGTAAATAAGACTCATGTTTTGTAAACACTTTTGCCTGCCCCCACCCCATTGGATATGATTCATGCTGAATATCTATCAGTCAGCGACCCTCCCCTTAGTCAGCTCCTGAACAGTGGGTTAACTGCCTTGTTCAGGGGCAGAACAACAGATTGCTACCCTCCCCTTAGTCAGCTCCTGAACAGTGGGTTAACTGCCTTGTTCAGGGGGCAGAACAACAGATTGCTACCCTCCCCTTAGTCAGCTCCTGAACAGTGGGTTAACTGCCTTGTTCAGGGGCAGAACAACAGATTGCTACCCTCCCCTTAGTCAGCTCCTGAACAGTGGGTTAACTGCCTTGTTCAGGGGGCAGAACAACAGATTGCTACCCTCCCCTTAGTCAGCTCCTGAACAGTGGGTTAACTGCCTTGTTCAGGGGCAGAACAACAGATTGCTACCCTCCCCTTAGTCAGCTCCTGAACAGTGGGTTAACTGCCTTGTTCAGGGGCAGAACAACAGATTGCTACCCTCCCCTTAGTCAGCTCCTGAACAGTGGGTTAACTGCCTTGTTCAGGGGCAGAACAACAGATTGCTAGCCTCCCCTTAGTCAGCTCCTGAACAGTGGGTTAACTGCCTTGTTCAGGGGCAGAACAACAGATTGCTACCCTCCCCTTAGTCAGCTCCTGAACAGTGGGTTAACTGCCTTGTTCAGGGGCAGAACAACAGATTGCTACCCTCCCCTTAGTCAGCTCCTGAACAGTGGGTTAACTGCCTTGTTCAGGGGCAGAACAACAGATTGCTACCCTCCCCTAAACTCAGGACAACATCTGTGGATGTCATTTTTATACACGGCTATCTAGAACCTAAAAGGGTTCTTTGGCTCTTTCTGCCCCATGGGATTGTGGGTGTGTACTGAGCATTAGCCTACAAAATAGGTAATGGAATGATTACAAATCATCAGGACATGATTGTACAGTTATTGGTTTGATAAATAAGAGTTGATATGTTGGAGTAAAACAGGTCAGGTTTTCAGTGATCAGACAATCTATTCAGTAAAACAAATGTGTCAATTCTGATTTGATTTTATGATTTCAGCTCAAACAAATGCTTGGATATGATTCTGAAGACTCAATCAGCAGCATCGAAATAACAGAAGATGAGTATGTGTCAGGAACAGAAAGTGAAAGTGAGAGCAGCATAGATATCTCTGAATGTACGTTTGATATTTTTGTACTCCAGGGAACTATACTGTACCCTTATTTCTACGTGTCTGTATGCCTGTCCTCCAGGGAACTATACTGTACCCTTATTTCTACGTGTCTGTATGCCTGTCCTCCAGGGAACTATACTGTACCCTTATTTCTACGTGTCTGTATGCCTGCCCGCCCGCCCGTCTGTGACTCTTCCTGCCTGTCCGCCCGTCTGTCCCTCTTCCTGCCTGTCCACCCGTCTGTCCCTCTTCCTGCCTGTCCGCCCGTCTGTCCCTCTTCCTGCCTGTCCGCCCGTCTGTCCCTCTTCCTGCCTGTCCTCCCGTCTGTCCCTCTTCCTGCCTGTCCGCCCGTCTGTCCCTCTTCCTGCCTGTCCACCCGTCTGTCCCTCTTCCTGCCTGTCCGCCCGTCTGTCCCTCTTCCTGCCTGTCCGCCCGTCTGTCCCTCTTCCTGCCTGTCCTCCCGTCTGTCCCTCTTCCTGCCTGTCCGCCCGTCTGTCCCTCTTCCTGCCTGTCCGCCCGTCTGTTCCTCTTCCTGCCTGTCCTCCCGTCTGTCCCTCTTCCTCCCTGCCCGCCCGTCTGTCCCTCTTCCTGCCTGCCCGCCCGTCTGTCCCTCTTCCTGCCTGTCCTCCCGTCTGTCCCTCTTCCTGCCTGTCCGCCCGTCTGTCCCTCTTCCTGCCTGTCCGCCCGTCTGTCCCTCTTCCTGCCTGTCCGCCCGTCTGTCCCTCTTCCTGCCTGTCCGCCCGTCTGTCCCTCTTCCTGCCTGTCCGCCCGTCTGTCCCTCTTCCTGCCTGTCCGCCCGTCTGTCCCTCTTCCTGCCTGTCCGCCCGTCTGTCCCACTTCCTGCCTGTCCGCCCGTCTGTCCCTCTTCCTGCCTGTCCGCCCGTCTGTCCCTCTTCCTGCCTGTCCGCCCGTCTGTCCCTCTTCCTGCCTGTCCGCCCGTCTGTCCCTCTTCCTGCCTGTCCGCCCGTCTGTCCCTCTTCCTGCCTGTCCTCCCGTCTGTCCCTCTTCCTGCCTGCCCGCCTCCCTGTTTGTTTGATTTTGTAAATTAAAAAATCTGACCATCAAAAATCTGTCCTCCTCCTTCCCTGACTTTTCCGGAATGTTTGTATTTTACACTGCTCATTTGTCAGAATTTTGAAATCTCAAACAAAAGTATTTAGAGCCTTTTTCACACTTAAAACTGAATCCGCCGAGACAATGTGCTGTAGGAAGTTGGTACCCAGCCAGGCGCTGATGCAACTCTCCTGACTGAGTGACAAACTGAATCCGCCAAGACAATGTGCTGTAGGAAGTTGGTACCCAGCCAGGTGCTGATGCAACTCTCCTGACTGAGTGACAAACTGAATCCACCAAGACAATGTGCTGTAGGAAGTTGGTACCCAGCCAGGTGCTGATGCAACTCTCCTGACTGAGTGATGAACTGAATCCACCAAGACAATGTGCTGTAGGAAGTTGGTACCCAGCCAGGTGCTGATGCAACTCTCCTGACTGAGTGACAAACTGAATCCACCGAGACAATGTACTGCAGGAAGTTGGTACCCAGCCAGGTGCTGATGCAACTCTCCTGACTGAGTGACAAACTGAATCCACCAAGACAATGTGCTGTAGGAAGTTGGTACCCAGCCAGGTGCTGATGCAACTCTCCTGACTGAGTGACAAACTGAATCCGCCAAGACAATGTGCTGTAGGAAGTTGGTACCCAGCCAGGTGCTGATGCAACTCTCCTGACTGAGTGATGAATGGGAGATAATTGTGCACCTTCGCAATTACATTTAAATGAGGCCTGAGTGATTAGGAGGGTGAAGAGGTTGAATTAATTTGAACAATAGTGTATTGATGAGTTTGTTATGCCTATTTATCAGCAGCAAATAATTTGACCGCATGACTTGTGGGTTGATACCATAACTTTTACATTTTACTTTGTAAAAAACAGTTATGGGACTGTTTTATTTACTACAACTCTCTTTAATATTTATCACATTTATTGTAAATAAGAACATTTTTAAATGTTGCACTAGGCCTTCTAAATAATTCATATTGGGCGGGAAACAATCGATGCCAGACAACCTGATCAGCTGATTGAAACGACACCTGAAACGATACCACATGTTCACACATAAGAGTTAGCCTATAGACACGTTTACACTGGCAGTCGGATGAGTGACAATATATTAGGCCTATTATTTGTCAAATTGTACATGAAGAGATGGGCGCATCGCTTTATCAAATCCGCCACATGCAGGTAAAACATTGTGATTTCTATATAGTATCTGAAAAAGCATATTCTGCACTTTTTATGACACTTACCTTTTATGACACGTACCTTTTATGACACGTACCTTTGATAAATAACTGAATTCAAGAGGTGCAGCTCTTTTTTTCAAATGTAACTTTTTCCAAGAATATTCGTGCTGTCCCTGCATTCAGCTCATGACCACTCGGCAGCATAGCTCTGGCTACTAAGCAAAAACTAGTAACATAATAAACGTAACATTAAAATATGCTATTCTGTTGTTAATTGATGAATGGGCGCCAGCAACCAGAAATAAACGAATAATGGTGCATGTGATTTCAGTTAAGTTTTTGTTTGCGCCAAGGTCGAAACCAAGTACTTGCTCAATGGCTTTCCCTATCTGGTGAAAGATGAAACCAGGCCAGCGGGTGAGATACTAGTGTTGAAACTCGTGGACAAAGGCAGGAATATGACCATGGTCAACTTCTTCACATTAATTACCCTGGCAGACTTGTTGATTGCAAAGAAGACGAGCCTTCTCGGAATAGTGAACAAGGCGGGAGCCTTTATTTTAAACCATAAAAATAAGACATAATGTCAAGTTGGCAGGTGCACAGGAAACAAGGCCCATGAAACTGTTGTCAGTGCAACTGATTTGTTTTTGGGGCTTGTTCACACAAATCCCCGAAGCTGTGGACCCGAAACTTAAAGAGAAGAAATTCACCTGGCTGGTTAAAGGATTAATATTATTATCTGTTAGTTTCTGTTAGAAGCTGTAACTAGACTTTATTAATACTATAACTCTGTTACTAATCACCTGGCTGGTTATAGTATTAATATTATTATCTGTTAGTTTCTGTTAGAAGCTGTAACTGGACTTTATTAATACTATAACTCTGTTACTAATCACCTGGCTGGTTATAGTATTAATATTATTATCTGTTAGTTTCTGTTAGAAGCTGTAACTAGACTTTATTAATACTATAACTCTGTTACTAATCACCTGGCTGGTTAAAGTATTAAAATTATTATCTGTTAGTTTCTGTAACTGGACTTTATTAATACTATTACTCCATTCTCTAGTGGTTCTGATATGCTGAAAGTCCATTCAAACTGATCTAGATTAGAATCCATTCTCTAGTGGGTTTTGATATGCTGAAAGACCATTCAAACTGATCTAGATTAGAATCCATTCTCTAGTGGTTCTGATATGCTGAAAGTCCATTCAAACTGATCTAGATTAGAATCCATTCTCTAGTGGGTTTTGATATGCTGAAAGACCATTCAAACTGATCTAGATTAGAATCCATTCTCTAGTGGTTCTGATATGCTGAAAGACCATTCAAACTGATCTAGATTAGAATCCATTCTCTAGTGGGTTCTGATATGCTGAATGGCCATTCAAACTGATCTAGATTAGAATCCATTCTCTAGTGGTTCTGATATGCTGAAAGGCCATTCAAACTGATCTAGATTAGAATCCATTCTCTAGTGGTTCTGATATGCTGAAAGGCCATTCAAACTGATCTAGATTAGAATCCATTTTCTAGTGGGTTCTGATATGCTGAAAGGCCATTCAAACTGATCTAGATTAGAATCCATTCTCTAGTGGTTCTGATATGCTGAAAGACCATTCAAACTGACCTAGATTAGAATCCATTCTCTAGTGGTTCTGATATGCTGAAAGGCCATTCAAACTGATCTAGATTAGAATCCATTCTCTAGTGGTTCTGATATGCTGAAAGACCATTCAAACTGATCTAGATTAGAATCCATTCTCTAGTGGTTCTGATATGCTGAAAGGCCATTCAAACTGATCTAGATTAGAATCCATTCTCTAATGGTTCTGATATGCTGAAAGGCCATTCAAACTGATCTAGATTAGAATCCATTCTCTAGTGGGTTCTGATATGCTGAAAGACAATTCAAACTGATCTAGATTAGAATCCATTCTCTAGTGGGTTCTGATATGCTGAAAGGCCATTCAAACTGATCTAGATTAGAATCCATTCTCTAGTGGGTTCTGATATGCTGAAAGGCCATTCAAACTGATCTAGATTAGAATCCATTCTCTAATGGTTCTGATATGCTGAAAGACCATTCAAACTGATCTAGATTAGAATCCATTCTCTAGTGGGTTCTGATATGCTGAAAGGCCATTCAAACTGATTTAGAATAGAATCCATTCTCTAGTGGGTTCTGATATGCTGAAAGGCCATTCAAACTGATCTAGATTAGAATCCATTCTCTAGTGGTTCTGATATGCTGAAAGGCCATTCAAACTGATCTAGATTAGAATCCATTCTCTAATGGTTCTGATATGCTGAAAGACCATTCAAACTGATCTAGATTAGAATCCATTCTCTAGTGGGTTCTGATATGCTGAAAGGCCATTCAAACTGATTTAGAATAGAATCCATTCTCTAGTGGGTTCTGATATGCTGAAAGGCCATTCAAACTGATCTAGATTAGAATCCATTCTCTAGTGGTTCTGATATGCTGAAAGGCCATTCAAACTGATCTAGATTAGAATCCATTCTCTCGTGGCTCTGATATGCTGAAAGGCCATTCAAACTGAACTAGATTAGAATCCATCTTCCCCTTGTGCCCTAAACAACAGCTGACACTATTGTCCCCAGATGGTACTAGTTGGTCGGAACTTGGTCCCCAGATGGGACTTCCTGTTGATGCCAAATAAGGAGTTTCCTCTTGTGTCCCCACATTGTTCACCTTCCCAGTCCCCACAATGTCATCCACCCTGATTTCAATGAATCAGTTACATTTGAAGGGATTTATTCATTATAGATTTATTATAGATGTGTTGATGTTTTCATCTTGTCTCCAGGTTGTCAGGAAAGTGGTGTCCCCAGAATGTGGTGTGAGAACAGGTGTCCCCAGAATGTGGTGTGAGAACAGGTGTTCCCAGAATGTGGTGTGAGAACAGGTGTCCCCAGAATGTGGTGTGAGAACAGGTGTCCCCAGAATGTGGTGTGAGAACAGGTGTCCCCAGAATGTGGTGTGAGAACAGGTGTCCCCAGAATGTGGTGTGAGAACAGGTGTCCCCAGAATGTGGTGTGAGAACAGGTGTCCCCAGAATGTGGTGTGAGAACAGGTGTCCCCAGAATATGGTGTGAGAACAGGTGTCCCCAGTAGGTGATATAAACACGTATGTATGTGTGTGTGTGTGTGTGTGTGTGTGTGTGTTCAGTGTGTTTGTGTGTCAGTTTGTGTGTGTCCAGTGCGTATGTGTGTCAAATGTGTGTTCGTGTGTGTGTGTGTGTGTCCAGTGTATGTGTATCCAGTGTGTTTGTGTGTGTATGTGTCCAGTGTGTGTGTGTCCGGTGTGTGTGTGTCCACTGTGTGTGTGTGTGTTTTCTGTATTTGTGTGTGTCCAATGTGTGTGTGTGTGGTGTCCAGTTTGTGTGTGTGTGTGTCCAGTGTTTTGGTGTGTGTCCAGTGTGTGTGTGTCCAGTGTGTTTGTGTGTGTATGTGTCCAGTGTGTGTGTGTCCGGTGTGTGTGTGTCCACTGTGTGTGTGTGTTTTCTGTATTTGTGTGTGTCCAATGTGTGTGTGTGTGGTGTCCAGTTTGTGTGTGTGTGTCCAGTGTTTTGGTGTGTGTCCAGTGTGTGTGTGTCCAGTGTGTGTGTCCAGTTTGTGTCTGTGTGTGTGTGTCCAGTGTCAGTGTGTATGTGTGTGTCCAGTATGTGTTTGCGTGTGTGTGGTGTGTCCAGTGTGTGTGTGTGTCCATTGTGTGTGTTTGTGTGTCCAGTTTGTGTCCAGTGTGTGTCCAGTTAAGGTGTGTGTGTGTGTGTGTGTGTGTGTGCAGTGTGTGTCCAGCGTGTGTGTGTCCTGTGTGTGTGTGTGTGTGTGTGTCCAGTGTGTGTGTCCAGTTTGTGACCTGTGTGTGTGTGTGTGTGTGTGTGTGTGTGTGTGTGTGTGTGTGTGTGTGTGTGTGTGTGTGTGTGTGTGTGTGTGTGTGTGTGTGTGTGTCCAGCGTGTGTGTGTGTGTCTGTGGTTGTGTGTGTTCAGTTTGTTTGTGTGTGTGTGTGTCCAGTGTGTGTGTGTGTGTCCAGTTTGTGTCCTGTGTGTGTGTGTGTGTGTGTGTGTGTGTGTGTGTGTGTGTGTGTGTGTGTGTGTGTGTCCAGCGTGTGTGTGTGTGTGTGTCCAGCGTGTGTGTGTATGTCAGTGTGTGTGTGTCAAGTGCGTGTGTGTGTCCAGTGTGTTAGTGTGTGTGTGTGTGTCTGTGTTCAGTGTGTGTGTGTGTGTGTGTGTGTGTGTGTGTGTGTTTTTGTCCAGTGTGTATATGTCAAGTGTGTCCAGTGTGTGTGTGTGTGTGTGTGTGTCCAGTGTG
>NC_074698.1:39467956-39570456 GCF_029448725.1 Salvelinus fontinalis
ACCTAACATTTTAAATGTGTCTCTGTACTCCAACATTTTGGATTTCAGATCAAATGTTTCATGAGGTGACAGTATATAATGTCACCTTTTATTTGAGGGTATTTTAATACATATCCGTTTTACTGTTTAGAAAAATAAAAGCACTTTATGTATCTAGTCCCCCTATTTGAAGAAGTCATAAGTATTCTGACCAATTCACTCATAGTGTATTAAAGTAGTCAAAAGCTGAGAATTTGGTCCCACATTATTTGAACACAATGACTACATCAAGCCTGTGACTGCCATGATTGAGAAAGATCATGAATGAATCATGAATAAAAATGAGTGAGAAAGTTACAGAGGCTACAACAAAACAAACTAACCTCTCACCATTACCAATAACAGAGACTACAACAAAACATGTTAACCTCTCACCATTACCAATAACAGAGGCTACAACAAACCATGCTAACCTCTCACCATTACCAATAACAGAGGCTACAACAAAACATGCTAACCTCTCACCATTACCAATAACAGAGACTACAACAAAACATGCTAACCTCTCACCATTACCAATAACAGAGGCTACAACAAAACATGCTAACCTCTCACCATTACCACTAACAGAGGCTACAACAAAACATGCTAACCTCTCACCATTACCAATAACAGAGGATACAACAAAATATACTAACCTCTCACCATTACCAATAACAGACGATACAACAAAACATGCTAACCTCTCACCATTACCAATAACAGAGATTACAACAAAACATGCTAACCTCTCACCATTACCAATAACAGAGGCTACAACAAAACATGCTAACCTCTCACCATTACTAATAAAAGAGACTACAACAAAACATGCTAACATGCTAACATCTCACCATTACCAATAACAGAGGCTACAACAAAACATGCTAACCTCTCACCATTACCAATAACAGACTACAACAAAATATGCTAACCTCTCACCATTACTAATAACAGAGACTACAACAAAACATGCTAACCTCTCACCATTACCTATAACAGAGATTTCAACAAAACATGCTAACCTCTCACCATTACCAATAACAGAGGCTACAACAAAACATGCTAACATCTCACCATTACCAATAACAGAGGCTACAACAAAACATGCTAACCTCTCACCATTACTAATAACAGAGACTACAACAAAACATGCTAACCTCTCACCATTATCAATAACAGAGGCTACAACAAAACATACTAACCTCTCACCATTACCAATAACAGAGGCTACAATAAAACAAACTAACCTCTCACCATTACCAATAACAGAGGATACAACAAAACATGCTAACCTCTCACCATTACCAATAACAGAGACTACAACAAAACATGCTAACCTCTCACCATTACCAATAACAGAGACTACAACAAAACATGCTAACCTCTCACCATTACCAATAACAGAGGATACAACAAAATATACTAACCTCTCACGATTACCAATAACAGACGATACAACAAAACATGCTAACCTCTCACCATTACCAATAACAGAGATTACAACAAAACATGCTAACCTCTCACCATTACCAATAACAGAGGCTACAACAAAACATGCTAACCTCTCACCATTACCAATAACAAAGACAACAAAACATGCTAACCTCTCACTATTACCAATATCAGAGACTTCAACAAAACATGCTAACCTCTCACCATTAACCTCAAATAAAAGCCTCCCGGGTGGCGCAGTGGTCTAGGGCACTGCATCGCAGTGCTAGCTGCGCCACCAGAGTCTCTGGGTTCGTGTCCAGGCTCTGTCGCAGCCGGCCGCAACCGGGAGGTCCGTGGGGCGACGCACAATTGGCATAGCGTCGTCCGGGTTAGGGAGGGTTTGGCTGGTAGGGATATCCTTGTCTCAGTATGTAAAATGTATGCACTCTACTGTAAGTCGCTCTGGATAAGAGCGTCTGCTAAATGACTAAAATGTAAAATAAAAGGTGACATTCTGTACTGTTAACAAATATGAAACATATCAAATCTAAAATGCTGGAGCAAAGCACCAAATGTAAAACTATAAGCTTTACTGTCCAAACACATATGGTGTGGACTATGTAAACGTAAAGGTGTGCCTGGTAAACACTTGTGGATCTGTTGTGACTCAGTTTTTATTTGTATTTCTCAATCTGCTGAGAGCCTTTAGGAGCACAAGACCAGATGCTCCCTTTTTAGTCAGACAGTCAGCAAGATGCTCCTTTGTGGCCAACAAGGAAAACAGCTTTGAGGTGTGGAATCATAGTTGCAGCAAAGGTCTGTGAGCCACCCCAGATGAAGTCATCAACATGACAGGCAAGTACTCCAGTCAAGCCAATATAAAACTGCAGGATCCTCTTGTGACATTTTTCCACCTGTACTCAGCACTGTTGCCCTGACTTTGCTGTACCAGTAGAGTGATGCACCTTTTTAGTTTCCACAGTGTTCCTTCACCCTTAGCTTCAGGTGGAGGTCAAATGTGAATGTCCCTTGATGCTCTGTTCCCAGCAAAAATGCAGATTTGATGTCTAGGTAATTAAGTTCCATTGTTTCTGGCAGATCATTGTGAGCAGCAATTTGAGTGACTCTGAGGCGCATGTCGGTGAGTCTTTTGGGAGTTGTTTATCAGCCAGCTCCTCTAAACCTCTAGCCACTAGATGAGTCGTTTGGGAGTTGTTTAGCAGCCAGCTCCTCTAAACTTCTAGCCACTAGATTAGTCTTTTGGGAGTTGTTTAGCAGCCAGCTCCTCTAAACCTCTAGCCACTAGATGAGTCTTTTGGGAGTTGTTTAGCAGACAGCTCCTCTAAACCTCTAGCCACTAGATGAGTCGTTTGGGAGTTGTTTAGGAGACAGCTCCTCTAAACCTCTAGCCACTAGACGTTATGGTGGAAGTTACAAGATGATGTTATAATACTTTAATTGCATCAAATGGTTGTTTTCTGCAACAGAATAAGGGGTTGTTATAGAACACTCATCTGTGTTCTCCTGAGGATGGGCCTCTGGGAGATTTAACACTGACAGGAGATTTATGATGACTTTGGGGACCACATTCCAGAGCATGAGTTTATCTTCTTCTGGCTGCAGGGGCAGTATTGAGTAGCTCAGTATTGGTGCCCATTTCAAACGGCCTCGTACTCAATTCTTGCTCGTACAATATGCATATTATTATTACTATTGGATAGAAAACACTCTCTAGTTTCTAAAACCGTTTGAATTATATCTGTGAGTAAAACAGAACTCATTTGGCACAAACTTCCTGACCAGGAAGTGGAAAGTCTGAAAATTATGCTCTGTTCTAGGGCCTGCCTATAAATGGGCATGATACGTATTAGTATACATGCACGTCATACACCTTCCCCTAGATGTCAAGAGGCAGTGAGAGAAGAAATGGAGTGTTTATCTTGGTCTGAGGTGGAATAAATCCTCTTGGAATGACGTGTCACCCATTTCCTGTTTTCTGGAAAGCGCAAGGATGGACCTGGAATTGCCTTCTGAAAAGCTGTCGTTATAGGCGACTACTATCTCCGGCTTTGATTTTATTTGATACATGTGACAATTTCATCGTAAAGTATGTTTTTTCAATATAGTTTTATTAGATTATTGAAATTTATTCGGGACGTTAGGCGTGTTGCGTTGTCTGTGTTTGTTGACGATGGAGAGCTTCGCGCCACTTGGCGAGTGTGCTTGCTAATTCAAAAGGGAAAAAGGACGTTCTAAATCCAAACAACGATTGTTCTTGACAAAGGACCTCTTGTACAACATTCTGATGGAAGCTCATCAAAAGTAGGACCCATTTTATGATGCTATTTCATATATCTGTCGAACATGTGAACTAGTAGTTTGCGCACAGATTTTGGGGACGCTCTCGCCATAACGTAAACTGCATATCGTAATGAAGTTATTTTTAGAATTCTAACACGACGATTGCATTAAGAACTAGTGTATCTATCATTTCCTATACAACATGTATTTTTTAGTAATGTTTATGAATAGTTATTTGGTCAGAAAATGTGAGAGTCAGAAAAATATCCGGACGTTCTGGGAAAAAGATGCTACGTTAGCACAATGTGTAACCACTGATTTCAGCTCTAAATATGCACATTTTTGAACAAAACATAAGTGTATGTATAACCTGATGTTATAGGACTGTCATCTGATGAAGCTTATCAAGGTTAGTCAAAAATTATATATCTTTTGCTGGTTTGTTACGATCGCTAACTTTTGCTCCTGGGAAACGGCTTGTGTTTCTGGCTATTGTGGTAAGCTAATATAATGCTATATTGTGTTTTCGCTGTAAAACACTTAATAAATCGGAAATATTGGCTGGAATCACAAGATGCCTGTCTTTCATTTGCTGTACACCATATATTTTTCAGAAATGTTTTATGACGAGTATTTAGGTATTTGACGTTGGTGTCTGTAATTACTCTGGCTGCTTCGGTGCTATTTCTGACGGTAGCTGTGATGGTAGCTGCAATGTAAAACTGATTTATAGCTCAAATATGCACATTTTTCGAACAAAACATAGATTTATTGTATAACATGTTATAAGACTGTCATCTGATGAAGTTGTTTCTTGGTTAGTTTGGTTGGTTCTTGGTTAGTTAGGTTGGCTTTGTGCATGCTACCTGTGCTGTGAAAAATGTCTGTCCTTTTTTGTATTTGGTGGTGAGCTAACATAAATATACGTGGTGTTTTCGCTGTAAAACATTTAAAAAATCGGACATGTTGGCTGGATTCACAAGATGTTTATCTTTCAAATGCTGTATTGGACTTGTTAATGTGTGAAAGTTAAATATTAAAAATATATATATTTTGAATTTCGCGCCCTGCACTTGAACTGGCTGTTGTCATATTGTGCCCGACGTCGGGCTTGCAGCCAGAAGAAGTTAATGTTTCTTTTCTATATGGTACCAGGGAGAGATGACCCCAGGGCCAGACCTTGGTCTCTACACAATGAGAACAGTTTTTACAGCAGATACTGTCTTCCATACATCTGTTGTGTGTCATGTAAACTGAAGGGAGATGGACTTTGCTATCAAATGCTGTTGCTCAAACCAGCTGGTTGGGTTCTCAGTGATCACCTCCAGGGGTAATTACCCACCAGCTCCATTACTGCAGTATTTAAATAATAACATTTGATTGTTTGTTGAAATCTAAAAGCCTATCCTTTGGATTACAATAATTCCACCACCACATGCTTTTGGCACTATTCCAGTTCTTTAACATAAATCTTGAATAACGTTCCAACTGGAGAATTACATTGACTTCAGATGAGCGATGGAACAGAGGTCCTCCTCATGTGAACGAGCATGGTCGAAGAATGGGCAGGTCAAGGCAGACCTGACTAATTCCTCTCTCATTCGCCCCCCCTTTACAGTAGAGGCATCAGACAAAGTTCTACAGACTGTCGACATCTAGTGGAATCCGTAGGAAGTGAATACTCATTCATATCTCACTGTGATTTCAATGGGATCTTGGTTGAAACTCAACCAGCCTCAGAATTTCCACTTCCTGTTTGGATTTTTTCTCAGGTTTTTGCCTGCCATATGAGTTCTGTTATACTCACAGACATAATTCAAACAGTTTTAGAAACCTCAGAGTGTTTTCTATCCAATACTAATAATAATATGCATATATTAGCAACTATGACTGAGGAACAGGCCGTTTACTCTGGGCACCTCTGTGCACCTTTCATCCAAGCTACTCAATACTGCCCCTTCAGCCACAAGAAGTTAATCATAAGGCATACCCCCCCGCCCCTCTTCTTAGCAGAAAGATGCTTGTTTCTGTCGGCACGATGCGTGAAGAAACCAGCACCGACTCCGATAGCGTGTCTCGAGTGAGTGTTTCCGTGAAGCAAAGAACGTTACAGTCTCTGATGTCTCTCTGGAAGGCTGCCCTTGCTCGGATTTCATCAACCTTGTTGTCAAGAGACTGGACATTGGCAAGTAGTATGCTAGGAAGTGGTGCGCGATGTGCCCGTCTCCGGAGCCTGACCAGAAGACCGCTTCGTTTGCCCCTTTTACGGCGACGTTGTTTAGGTTCGCCGGCTGGGATCTGATCCATTGTCCTGGGTGGTGGGCAAAAGACAGGATCCGCTTCGGGAAAGTCGTATTCCTGGTCGTAATGATGGTAAGTTTACGTTGCGCTTATATTCAGTAGTCCCTCCCGACTGTATGTAATGAAACCTAAGATTACCTGGGGTACAAATGTAAGAAATAACACTTAAAAAAACAAAATACTGCATAGTTTCCTAGGAATGCGAAGCGAGGCGGCCATCTCTGTCGGCGCCGGAAGTACTAATACTAGAATTATGGGCCTGCTCTGAAATGTGTGATAGTTGGCTTCTAAATTAGTTGGAAAAAGTGGGTTTGGTGTCATATGGTATCAGTTTGGTGTCAGAATGATATCTAATTGACTGATGGACGCTGACTTGCTGGCTGACTTTTGTCCACTTGCAATATGTTTAAACAGTGATGAACCATCACCAAAATGACAAACTGAAATCAACACTAAAAATGGCATCACCCTAGTCTCTAGGCCATGCCGAGTTCAACGAGATGCCCCGCTTGACCATAGCTCTCTCTGAGCGCAGCGACCGTGAAAAAAAGTAGGCCCAAAATGAAGCCTGTCCCTAAATTTCAGGTGCTTTTGAGGAACAGCGGCGGAACCGTTAGGGTTAGAAGGACAATTCAACCACAGGAATGTTTATAAGGTCCTCCCGATCTGTGCAAGCCTGACCTTGACCGTGTGGCATTAACCCTTAACAGTGAAAACAGGGTTTTTCATCTCACTGATTTTCAATGACATCTCTCCCCATAGGAATACATTGCCTGCTCCCCTAACTTCAACCTGAAGCCTATATGGGTTATGAATGCCTTATGAACCTGTCTTCGATGACAATCCATCAGGCCACTATGAGGTCTACCTGTGTTGATTCTAAGCTTCCTGGAGCAACCGGAAGTGCTTAAAATCACCCTAAAAGTGTTTTGCCATACCCAAAACTGCAGTTTGTGAGAAATAGTGCATTCAACCCTGTGTAAATCAGTCAGTTCTTAATGTAAAGACTTTAAACTCAGGATTCTGTTAAAGCCTACCCCAATGAGGATATGTGTTTACTTTGAACTTCCTGTGCCAATGGGAAGTGCCTTAAATTGGAGTCATAGTGGCTGTTTCGAAAGGTAAAAAGGTCAGATCTTTCCAAAACTTCAAATGTGTGATTAGGCAACCCCCATGAACTGTAAATCAGTCATTTCTTGCATCAGATTTCCAAGAAAAGCTCACACACAGCAAGGATGGAGTGACACAGTGTGGGGCCGAGAGAAACACAGAGCTTGCAATAGTTACCTTCGTTCGAACTATCAAAGAACCGTCAGACCTAGAGCTCTGAAACTTTAGAAACCTGTCATAGAGCTCAAGTTGATAGTGCAGGTCGATTGTGCACGGTGAGTTATGTGGCTCTATAAGGTTCTCAGACCAAGAAACAGCCTCTTACATTTGCAATAACTGCAATTCACTTTGACCATTATGAAAATGACGACATTTAGAAAAGTCCCAGAGTCACAAGACTCTGTGCATTGAAACCGCCTCCGCCCATAGAGACGGACCCCAACGTTTCTGTCCGATAGCTCATTCAAGGACCCCATAGCAACGCCCAGAAAATGTGGATTTTCAGCACCAATTAAGGTCGTTGCTCGGGCTCCAAATGACCTATCGAGCCGAAACTTGGGATTCAGGGTCGCCTCAGCTAGGCCTACACATAATGTCAGAACTGGACCCGCAGCTAGAACTTAACTAAGTATTTTATGTTTTTATTATGGTTTAACACACAGTCCAAACAATATCTATTTTGACAGTGAAGCTAATATTGTAGATGAAAGCACTTTGTGTATCCAGTCCCCCCATTTGAAGCAGTCAAAAGTATTCTGACCAATTGTATTAAAGTAGTCAAATATTTTATATTTGTTTCCAAACTCGTTGTTTAAATTTTCATTTTGTTTTGGTTGTGTTTTGGGTTGTGTTTTGGGTTGTGTTTTGGGTTGTGTTTTGCCCAAAAGTAATTGAATGGTGGATGATGACTGGATTAATCTTATGTGTGATTAGATAACATGTTTCTAAACACTATTAAATTAATCCTGATGATGCCAGAATTAATACAAATCAATCATGAAAAATTATGATTGAGAAAGTTACAGAGGCCATAACAAAACACAACAAAACATGCTAACCTCTCACCATTACCAATAACAGAGGCTACAATAAAACATGCTAACCTCTCACCATTACCAATAACAGAGGCTACAACAAAACATGCTAACCCCTCACCATTACCAATAACAGAGGCTACAACAAAACATGCTAACCTCTCACCATTACCAATAACAGAAGCTACCACAAAACATGCTAACCTCTCACCATTACCAATAACAGAGGCTACAACAAAACATGCTAACCTCTCACCATTACCAATAACAGAGATTACAACAAAACATGCTAACCTCTCACCATTACCAATAACAGAGGACACAACAAAACATGCTAACCTCTCACCATTACCAATAACAGAGGGGGTATGATCTCTGTGTCTCTGTAACTTTCTCATTCATGATCATTATTCATGATTCATTAATGGAGGGGGGTTTGATCTTTGTGCCTCATCATCCTTCACGATTCATTCCTGATTATTCATAATCATGGTAGCATCCACATGAATGTAGAAGTGTTCAGAAACATCTTCTATTCTTACTGACAATACAAGTGAAGTGACTCCAAAATGACAGGACATTATTCACCATTCAGTTTCTATTAGGAAAAACATCATCCAAAACACAACCAAGACAAACTGCAAATGAATTCAACAAGTTAGTAGAATCACAAGCTTGATGTAATCACTGCAGGCATGGAATATGGGACCAAATACTAAACTTGTGACTACTTGTCCAAATAATTTAGACTTCTTGAAATGGGAGAACTAGATACATAAAGTGCATTCATTTCTAAAAGGTAAAATATATGTATAAATACCTTTAAAAAAAGGTGACATTCTGTACTGTCACCTAATATGAAACATTCTATCTCAAATTGTAACGGCAGCCTTCCCTCTCTTCACTAGAAGAGAGAGTGTAGCAGGGATCGGACCAACACGCAGCGTAGCCAGTGCTCAACATGTTTAATTAAATTAAACAGTGAACACTTACAACGATACAAAATAACAAAAAGTGGCAAACCGATACAGTCCTAGCTGGTGCAGACAAAACACAAAGACAGGAAACAACCACCCACAATCCCCAACACAAAACAAGCCACCTATATATGATTCTCAATCAGGGACAACGATTGACAGCTGCCTCTGATTGAGAACCATATTAGGCTGGACACAGAAACAGACAAACTAGACACACAACATAGAATTCCCACCCAGCTCACGTCCTGACCAACACTAAACAAGCAAAACACATAAGAACTCTGGTCAGGACGTTACAGTACCCCCCTCCTGAGGTGCGGACTCCGAACGCACCCCTAAAACTCAAGAGGAGGGTCTGGGTGGGCATCTGTCCGCGGTGGCGGCTCCGGCGGTGGACGAGGACACCACTCCACCACTGTCTTTGTCCCCCTCCTTAGCGTCCTTTGAGTGGCGACCCTCGCCCCCGACCTTGGCCTAGGAATCCTCCCCAAGGCCCCCACATGATTTAGGAGAGAGCTCAGGACAGAGAGGTAGCTCAGGACAGAGAGGTAGCTCAGGACAGAGAGGTAGCTCAGGACAGAGAGGTAGCTCAGGACAGAGGGGCAACTCCGGACTGAAGGGCAGCTCCGGACAGAGAGGCTGCTCTGGACTGAAGGGCAGCTCCGGACTAATGGCAGCTCCGGACTGAGGGGCAGCCCCGGACTGAGGGGCAGCTCCGGGCTGAGGGGCAGCTCATGACTGGAGGGCAGCTCATGACTGGAAGGCAGCTCATGACTGGAAGGCAGCTCATGACTGGAGAGCAGCTCATGACTGGAGGGCAGCTCATGACTGGAGGGCAGCTCATGACTGGAGGGCAGCTCATGACTGGAGAGCAGCTCATGACTGGCGGGCAGCTCATGACTGGAGGGCAGCTCATGACTGGAAGGCAGCTCATGACTGGAGGGCAGCTCATGACTGGAGGGCAGCTCATGACTGGAGGGCAGCTCATGACTGGAAGGCAGCTCATGACTGGAAGGCAGCTCCTGACTGGCTGGCAGCTCATGACTGGAGGGCGGCTCTGGCAGCTCCTGACTGGCTGGCGGCTCTAGCGGCTCCTGACTGACGGACGGCTCTGACGGCTCGGGACAGACGGGCGGCTCTGACGGCTCGGGACAGACGGGCGGCTCTGACAGCGCTGGGCAGACGGATGGATCAGACGGCGCTGGGCAGACGGATGGCTCAGACGGCGCTGGGCAGACGGATGGCTCAGACGGCGCTGGGCAGACGGATGGCTCAGACGGCGCTGGGCAGACGGATGGCTCAGATGGCGCTGGGCAGACGGATGGCTCAGACAGCGCTGGGCAGACGGATGGCTCAGACTGCGCTGGGCAGACGGATGGCTCAGATGGCGCTGGGCAGGCAGGCAGCTCAGACGGCGCTGGGCAGGCAGGCAGCTCAGACGGCGCTGGGCAGGTAGGCAGCTCAGACGGCGCTGAGCAGGCAAGCAGTGCAGGCGGAGTTGGGCAGACGGCCGACTCTGACCTGCTGCGGCGCACAGTAGGCCTGGTGCGTGGTGCCGGAACTGGTGGTACCGGACTGGAGACACGCACCTCAAGGCTAGTGCGGGGAGCAGGAACAGGGCACACTGGACTCTCGTGGCGCACTATCGGCCTGGTGCGTGGTACCGGCACTGGTGGTACCGGGCTGAGGGCACGCACCTCAGGGCGAGTGCGGGGAGAAGGAACAGTGCGTACAGGGCTCTGGAGACGCACAGGAGGCTTGGTGCGTGGTGCCGGAACTGGAGGTACTGGGCTGGAGACACGCATCATAGGGCTAGTGCGTGGAGGAGGAACAGGGCTCTGGAGACGCACTGGAAGCCTGGTGCGTGGTGTAGGCACTGGTGGTACTGGGCTGGGGCGGGAAGGTGGCGCCGGATATACCGGACCGTGCAGGCGTACTGGCTCCCTTGAGCACTGAGCCTGCCCAACCTTACCTAGTTGAATGCTCCCCGTAGCCCGTCCAGTGCGGGGAGGTGGAATAACCCGCACTGGGCTGTGTTGGCGAACCGGGGACACCATGCGTAAGGTTGGTGCCATGTACACCGGCCCGAGGAGACATACTGGAGGCCAGATATGTAGAGCCGGCTTCATGGCACTTGGCTCAATGCTCAATCTAGCCCGGCCAGTGCGAGGAGGTGGAATAACCCACACCGGGCTATGCACACGTACAGGAGACACCTTGCGCTCTTCCGCATAACACGGTGTCTGCCCGTACTCCCGCTCTCCACGGTAAGCATGGGAAGTGGGAGCAGGTCTCCTACCTGACTTCGCCACACTATCCTTTAGCCCCCCCCCCCCCCCCCCCCCCCAAGACATTTTGGGGGTTTCTTCACTGGCTTCTTACCGCGTCGTCGTGCTAACCTCATTCGCCGGTATCCCTCTGCACATTGATCCATCGAATCCCAGGCGGGCTCCGGCACTCTCCCTGGGTCAACCGACCACCTGTCTATTTCTTCCCAAGTGGTGTAACCCAGAACAGGCTCCTGCTGCCGAGCTAGCTCCTCGAAACGCCGCCTCTCTGCTTTTGCTGCCTCCAGCTCTGCTTTGGGGCGGCGATACTCCTCTGGCTCTGCCCAGGGTCCTTTTCCGTCCAGATCGTCCTCCCATGTCCATTTCTCCTGGTCCCGCTGCTGCTGCTGCTGCCGCTGCTGCCCGTTGCTACCCTGCTTGGTCCGAGTTTGGTGGGTGGTTCTGTAACGGCAGCCTTCCCTCTCTTCACTAGAAGAGAGAGTGTAGCAGGGATCGGACCAACACGCAGCGTAGCCAGTGCTCAACATGTTTAATTAAATGAAACAGTGAACACTTACAACGATACAAAATAACAAAAAGTGGCAAACCGATACAGTCCTAGCTGGTGCAGACAAAACACAAAGACAGGAAACAACCACCCACAATCCCCAACACAAAACAAGCCACCTATATATGATTCTCAATCAGGGACAACGATTGACAGCTGCCTCTGATTGAGAACCATATTAGGCTGGACACAGAAACAGACAAACTAGACACACAACATAGAATTCCCACCCAGCTCACGTCCTGACCAACACTAAACAAGAAAAACACATAAGAACTCTGGTCAGGACGTTACACAAATCCAAAATGCTGGAGCATAGCACCAAATTTAAAACTGTAAGCTTCACTGTCCAAACACATATGTTGTGGACTATGTGTGCCTGGTAAACACATGTGGATCTGGTGAACAGTTATCACATGTTGACCAACTACAGGAATACTGACCTCAGAGTCTCCAGTTTACAGTGGGGATTCCCCAGTCCAGCAGAGAGCAGCTTCACTCCTGAATCTTTCAGGTTATTGTTACTCAGATCCAGCTCTCTCAGGTGTGAGGGGTTTGACTTCAGAGCTGAGACCAGAGAAGCACAGCCTTCCTCTGTGACTCCACAGCCTGACATCCTGACAAAGAGATCATCATGATTTCATAAATACACTGTTATTTTAATGTGTAGTGTAGAAGGACAATGGCAGATGCATTTGGTTAATTCTCTCAAGCAACATATAGATTCATCTTCCGTCTCCTAGAATTGTATGATCATATTGTTATACTAATGTGAACATCAATGCATTTATTCAATTTGTTTTTCAATGTAATGATCAATTAACCCTTTTGTAAATGTGATTGATATGTGAAAATGAACATAGAATATTCAGTTTGTTTTGGCTAAAAAACGTACCCATTTGAAACTGCCTGTTTCTTAGCCCCCAAAACTGCATATATTTGTCAGATTAGGATAGAAAACACTCTGAAGTTTCCAAAACTGTCAACATTTTGTCTGTGAGTTAATTAAACAGAACTGATATTGCAGGCTAAAACCTGAGGAAAATCCAATCAGGAAGTGCCCCTGTTTTTGAAACCTCTCTTTTCCTATGCATTCCTATTGCCCATTTAAAGGGATATCAACCAGAGTTATTTTTCTATGGCTTCCCTAAGGTGTCAACAGCCTTTAGACATAGTTTCAGGCTTTTATTTTGAAGAATGAGCTTGAACGACCACATTGCGTAAGTGGATAGGTGGGGGCTCTCAGAGTGAGTTGTGCGCAAAAGAGAAAGGCGGCCATTGTTACTCCCTGTCCTAGTGAAAAACCAACTGTCCCGGTTGATATATTATCGAAAAGATATTTGAAAAACACCCTGAGGATGGATTATAAACAACGTTTGACATGTTTCTGTGGACATTATGGATATAATTTGGAATTTTTGTCTGCGTTGTCGTGACCGCTCTTTCCAGTGGATTCCTGGGCATAACGCATCAAACTAACGGAGGTATTTGGATATAAAACATATCTTTATGGAACAAAAGGAACAAAATTTGCTGTCTAACTGGGAGTCTCGTGAGTGAAAACATCCGACGATCATCAAAGGTAAACGATTAATTTGATTGCTTTTCTGATTTTCGTGACCAAGTTACCTGATGCTAAGTGTACTTATTGTTTTGTCGAGCGATCAATAAACTTACACAAACGCTTGTATTGCTTTTGCTGTAAAGCATAATTTCAAAATCGGAGACGACAGGTGGATTAACAAAAGGCTAAGCTGTGTTTTGCAATATTGCACTAGTGATTTCATGATATTATATTATATTATTTACCTGTGGCGCTATGCTACGCTATGCTAGTCAGCGTTTCTGATGACAATTATCCCGGATCCAGGATGGGTGGTTCAGAAAGGTTAACTTTAGCGTCCTGTGGTGAAACGACTGCTGTGCAAGGTATTGGGCAACAGCTGTCCAGTGTCCAGTGTGTGTGTGTCTGTGTGTGTCCAGTGTGTGTGTTCAGTGTGTGTCCAGTGTGTGTATGTGTGTCCGTGTGTGTGTCCAGTATATGTGTCTATTGTCTGTGTGTGTGTGTGTGTCCAGTGTGTGTGTGTGTGTGTGTCCAGTGTGTGTTTTCAGTGTGTGTGTGTGTTTCCCATGTGTCCAGTGTTTGTGTCACTGTGTGTCCAGTGTGTGTGTCCAGTGTGTGTGTGTGTGTGTGTGTGTGTCCAGTGGGTATGTGTCCAGTGTGTGTGTGTGTATGTGTGTGTGTGTGTGTGTGTGTGTGTGTGTGTGTGTGTGTGTGTGTGTGTGTGTGTGTGTGTGTGTGTGTGTGTGTGTGTGTGTGTGTGTGTGTGTGTGTGTCCAGTTTGTGTGTGTCCAGTGTGTGTAGGCCTCCTTACTGTAGGCCTCCTTACTGTCCCTAGAATTTCCAAACAAATAGCTGGAGGCAGGGCTTTCTCCTATAGAGCTCCATTTTTATGGAATGTTCTGACTACCCATGTGAGAGACGCAGACTCGGTCTCAACCTTTAAGTCTTTATTGAAGACTCATCTCTTCAGTAGGTCCTATGGTTGAGTGTAGTCTGGCCCAGGAGTGTGAAGGTGAACGGAAAGGCACTGGAGCAACGAACCGCTCTTGCTGTCTCTGCCTAGCCGGTTCCCCTCTCTCCACTGTGATACTCTGCCTCTAACCTTAATACAGGGGCTGAGTCACTGGCTTACTCGTGCTCTTTCATACCGTCCCTAGGAGGGACCCACTCAACCCACTTGATCTTCCTGTCTGGGTTGGCGCCCCCCCCCCCCCCCCCCCCCCCTTTTGTTGTGCCGTGGCGGAGATCTTTTTTGGCTATACTCAGCCTTGTCTCAGGATGGTAAGTTGGTGGTTGAAGATATCTCTCTAGTGGTGTGGGGGCTGTGCTTTGGCAAAGTGGGTGGGGTTATATCCTTCCTGTTTGGCCCTGTCCGGGGGTATCGTCGGATGGGGGCACAGTGTCTCCTGACCCCTCCTGTCTCAGCCTCCAGTATATATGCTGCAGTAGTTTATGTGTCGGGGGGGGGCTAGGGTCAGTTGGTTATATCTGGAGTATTTCTCCTGTCTTATCCGGTATCCTGTGTGAATTTAAGTATGCTTTCTCTAATTCTTTCTTTCTTTTTTTTTTTCTCTCTCTCGGAGGACCTGAGCCCTAGGACCATACCTCAGGACTACCTGGCCTGATGACTCCTTGCTGTCCCCAGTCCACCTGGCCGTGCTGCTGCTCCAGTTTATTATTATTTGACCCTGCTGGTCATCTATGAACATTTAAAAATCTTGGCCATGTTCTGTTATAATCTCCACCCGGCACAGCCAGAAGAGGACTGGCCACCCCTTATAGCCTGGATTCTCTCTAGGTTTCTTCCTAGGTAATGGCCTATCTATGGAGTTTTTCCTAGCCACCGTGCTTTTACGCCTGCATTTCTTCCTTTTTGGGGCTTTAGGCTGGGTTTCTGTACAGCACTTTGATATATCAGCTGATGTACGAAGGGCTAAATAAATCATTTTTATTTTATTTTATTTTATTTGGACACACACATAGTCAGCATATAGCTTTGTCCAAGTGGTGGTAAGAATGTTTGTCTTAACTAGCCTGATAAGTCAAACATGTCTGATATGAACATTGACATAAACCCTCTACATACTTGAGTTTCTCCAGTCTGCAGTGTGGATCCTCCAGTCCAGCAGAGAGCAGTCTGACTCCTGAGTCTCCTGGGTGATTGTTACTCAGGTCCAGCTCTCTCAGGTGTGAGGGGTTTGACCTCAGAGCTGAGACCAGAGAAGCACAGCCTTCCTCTGTGACTCCACAGCCTGACAGCCTGCAAAGAGTCAAATCATATTTAAACCACACTGCTATTCTTTGATGGTGAAAATAGTGGCAGTATATTTTTTTCTAAAAGTTCAGATGTATCAGTGTCCTGAAACCTGCCATATCTATTCATAAATGAATGTATCAATTATTAGAAATTAAAAAATTATCAAAGTATTGACTGCAGATAGAAAAATGTATTGTACAAATATTATAGTAGACTGACCAGACCAGTTTAAAAAGCAGTATCAGTCAAAAGACAGACAGTGAGGTATCAGATTTAGATTGTATTGAGTATACAGTCCACACCATATCTATTTTGACAGTGAAGCTAACATTTTAAATGTGGCTCTATACTCCAACATTTTGGATTTCAGATCAAATGTTTCATATGAGGTGACAGTATATAATGTCCCCTTTTATTTGAGGATAGTTTAATACATATCTGTTTCACCATTTAGAAGTGAAAGCTCTTTATGTATCTAGTCCCCCCCATTTTAGGAAGTCATAAGTATTCTGACCAATTCACTTATAGTGTATTAAAGTAGTCAAAAGTTTAGTATTTGGTCCCATATTCTTTGAAGACAATGACTACATCAAGCCTGTGACTGCAATGATTGAGAAAGATCATGAATGAATCATGAATGATAATGGGTGAGAGAGTTACAGAGGCTACAACAAAACATGTTAACCTCTCACCATTACCAATAACAGAGGCTACAACAAACATGCTAACCTCTCACCATTACCAATAACAGAGACTACAACAAAACATGCTAACCTCTCACCATTACCAATAACAGAGGCTACAACAAAACATGCTAACCTCTCACCATTACCAATAACAGAGACTACAACAAAACATGCTAACCTCTCACCATTACCAATAACAGAGGTTACAGCAAAACATGCTAACCTCTCACCATTACCAATAACAGAGGCTACAACAAAACATGCTAACCTCTCACCATTACCAATAACAGAGGATACAACAAAACATGCTAACCTCTCACCATTACCAATAACAGAGGCTACAACAAAACATGCTAACCTCTCACCATTACCAATAACAGAGGCTACAGCAAAACATGCTAACCTCTTACCATTACCAATAACAGAGGCTACAACAAAACATGATAACCTCGCACCATTACCAATAACAGAGGCTACAACAAAACACGCTAACCTCTCACCATTACCAATAACAGAGGCTACAACAAAACATGCTAACCTCTCACCATTACCAATATCAGAGGCTACAACAAAACATGCTAACCTCTCACCATTACCAATATCAGAGGCTACAACAAAGCATGCTAACCTCTCACCATGACCAATAACAGAGACTACAACAAAACATGCTAACCTCTCACCATTACCAATAACAGAGGCTACAGCAAAACATGCTAACCTCTTACCATTACCAATAACAAAGGCTACAACAAAACATGCTAACCTCTCACCATTACCAATAACAGAGGCTACAACAAAACATGCTAACCTCTCACCATTACAAATAACAGAGGCTACAACAAAACATGCTAACCTCTCACCATTACCAATAACAGAGGCTACAACAAAATATGCTAACCTCTCACCATTACCAATAACAGAGACTACACCAAAACATGCTAACCTCTTACCATTACCAATAACAGAGGAGATTAGCATTTATACTATATACATTCTATCTCAAATCCATAGTCCAATTAAAACTGTAAGCGTCACTGTCCAATCACAAATGGTGTGGACTATGTTTGCCTGTTAAACACATGTGGATCTGGTGAACAGTTATCACTTGTTGACCAACTACAGGAATACTGACCTCAGAGTCTCCAGTTTACAATGGGGATTCCCCAGTACAGCAGAGAGCAGCTTCACTCCTGAATCCTTCAGGTTATTGTTACTCAGATCCAGCTCTCTCAGGTGTGAGGGGTTTGACTTCAGAGCTGAGACCAGAGAAGCACAGCCTTTCTCTGTGACTCCACAGCCTGACAGCCTGACAAAGAGATCATCATGACTTCACAAACACACTGTTAATTTAACACCAGTAGTGTAGAAGGACAATGGTAGATGCATTTGGTTTATTCTCTCAAACAACATATAGATTCATCTTCCGTCTCCTAGAACTGTATGGTCATAATGTTATACTAATGTGAAAATCAATGCATTTATTCAATATGTTTTTCAATATAATATTAAATACATATTATAACACATACTCTTCTATAAACTGAATATTTCTTCCTGATGATTAGTTCTTATATGTAATTGTATTTACTCACAGAGCAGCTCTGGAGGCTTTGACCACTGGCAGCATCCTCAGAAGACCTTCCTCTGATCTGGAGAATTTCTTCAGGTCAAACACATCCAGCTCCTTTTCTGAAGTCAGCAACACAAAGACCAGAGCTGACCACTGTGCAGGTGACAGTTCTTCTTCTGAGAGACTTCCTGAGTTCAGGAAGCTTTGGATCTCCTCCACTAGAGAATGGTCATTCAGTTCATTCAGACAGTGGAACAGATTGATGCTCCTCTCTGGAGAGGGATTCTCCCTGATCTTCTCCTTGATGTACTTGACTGTTTCTTCATGGCTCTGTGAGCTGCTTCTTGTCTTTGTCAGTAGACCTCGTAAGTGCTTCTGATTGGACTCCAGTGAGAGGCCCAGAAGGAAGCGGAGGAAAAGGTCCAGGTTTCCCGTCTCACTTTGTAAGGCTTTATCCACAGCACTCTTGTAGAAAGTAACTTCAGGCTCGTCGTTTGTTTGCAGTTTGTCCATTAGATTCTCATTGTTGTTGATGAATGAGAGGAACACACATACAGCAGCCAGAAACTCCTGAATGCTCAGATGAACAAAGCAGTACACCTTGTCCTGAGACAGCCCACATTCCTCTTTAAAGATCTGTGTGCACAATCCTGAGTACACTGAGGCTTCATTGACATCAATGCCAGCCTCTTTCAGGTCTTCTTCATAGAAAATCAGATTGCCCTTCACAAGCTGTTGAAAAGCCAGTTTTCCCAGTGACAGAATGCTCTCTTTATTCCAGTGTGGACCTGTCTCTTCTTTTCCAACATACTTTTCATTCTTCTGTTTGGTATGAAACACCACAAGGTGTGTGTACATCTCAGTCAGAGTCTTGGGCATCTCTTCTCTCTTATGTTTCAGCATGTGTTCAAGGACTAATGCAGAAATCCAACAGAAGACTGGAATGTGGCACATGATGTGGAGGCTCCTTGATGTCTTTATGTGTGAGATGATTCTGCCGGCCAGGTCCTCATCACTGAATCTCTTCCTGAAGTACTCCTCCTTCTGTGGGTCACTGAACCCTCGTACCTCTGTCACCTGGTTAACACAACCTGAAGGGATCTTATTGGCTGCTGCAGGTCGGGTAGTTATCCAGAGGAGAGCAGAGGGAAGCAGATTTCCCTTGATGAGATTTGTCAGCAGAACATCCACAGAGGTTGACTCTGTGACGTCCCAACAGATCTTGTTCTTCTGGAAGTCTAGGGGCAGTCGGCACTCATCCAGACCATCAAAGATGAACAGAACCTTGTACTTGTAGTAGATGGAGATTCCTGATTGTTTGGTTTCCATTGAGAAGTGATTGAGAAGTTCAATGAAAGTGTATTTGTCCTCTTTCATCAAATTCAGGTCCCGAAAAGGGAATGAAAATACAAATTGGACATCCTGATTTGCTTTTCCTTCAGCCCAGTCCAGAATGAACTTCTGCACAGAGACTGTTTTTCCAATGCCAGCGACTCCCTTTGTCAGCACAGTTCTGATACGTTTGTTTTTTCCAGTTAAGGGTTTGAAGATGTCGTTACAGTTGATTGCAGTCTCTGGTCTTGCTTGTTTCCTGGTTGTTGTCTCAATCTGTCTCAGCTCATGTTCATTATTGACCTCTCCTGTTCCACCCTCTGTGATGTAGAGCTCTGTGTAGATCTTATTGAGAAGTGTTGGGTTTCCTTGTTTAGCGATCCCCTCAAATACACATTGAAACTTCTTCTTTAGATTAGATTTGAGTTCACGTTGGCAAATCACAGCAGGATCATCTGAATCTAGAAATAACACAGAGGATGTTAATATTACGTCTGTTTTAATGCCTACAGTATTGTAGGACTGTTATAAAATTTTACATTATAATAATTTATTCTCTTAACTGACTGTATGAATGTGTAAATGTGTTCATAATGCATTACAGACTGGTGTGACTGATTATATTATTATTGGTATTATTGATGGTATTATTAATGTTGTCTCTCTCTCTCTAAATTAATCACCACAACACATCCCTGCTGCTACTTGATGAGGTCACTAGGTGTTGTGTTAAGGCTGCTACAATATCATTGAGTTACACAGCTACTTTAGCTGTACTTTAGCTATAGCTTTTAAATGTTATAACACAGCATTCAACATGAGGCAGACAGATCTTACATTTCTCCAGTGTGTCAGCAAGCTCCTTCTGGTTCATTTTCTTCATTACGTGCATATCAGCACCACTGAAAATGGAGAGGGAACACACACACACAAGGAAGGAATGTTGTGTTTGTTTAATATTGCTTTAGGACTATGAAAATGGACAAAAGGATTAGCTTATGGATTATGAAAACAAACCTTCAAGCTGCATACTGGATCCTATTCCTACTAAACTACTGAAAGAGCTGCTTCCTGTGCTTGGCCCTCCTATGTTGAACATAATAAACGGCTCTCTATCCACCGGATGTGTACCAAATTCACTAAAAGTGGCAGTAATAAAGCCTCTCTTGAAAAAGCCAAACCTTGACCCGGAAAATATAAAAAACTATCGGCCTATATCGAATCTTCCATTCCTCTCAAAAGTTTTAGAAAAAGCTGTTGCGCAGCAACTCACTGCCTTCCTGAAGACAAACAATGTATACGAAATGCTTCAGTCTGGTTTTAGACCCCATCATAGCACTGAGACTGCACTTGTGAAGGTGGTAAATGACCTTTTAATGGCGTCAGACCGAGGCTCTGCATCTGTCCTCGTGCTACTAGACCTTAGTGCTGCCTTTGACCTTAGTGCTGCCTTTGACACCATCTCTTTTGGAGAGACTGGACACCCAAATTGGTCTACACGGACAAGTTCTGGCCTGGTTTAGATCTTACCTGTCGGAAAGATATCAGTTTGTCTCTGTGAATGGTTTGTCCTCTGACAAATCAACTGTACATTTCGGTGTTCCGCAAGGTTCCGTTTTAGGACCACTATTGTTTTCACTATATATTTTACCTCTTGGGGATGTTATTCGAAAACATAATGTTAACTTTCACTGCTATGCGGATAACACACAGTTGTACATTTCAATGAAACATGGTGAAGCCCCAAAATTGCCCTCGCTAGAAGCCTGTGTTTCAGACATAAGGAAGTGGATGGCTGAAAACTTTCTACTTTTAAACTCGGACAAAACTGAGATGCTTGTTCTAGGTCCCAAGAAACAAAGAGATCTTCTGTTAAATCTGACAATTAATCTTGATGGTTGTAAAGTCGTCTCAAATAAAACTGTGAAGGACCTCGGCGTTACTCTTGACCCTGATCTCTCTTTTGACGAACATATCAAGACTGTTTCAAGGACAGCTTTTTTCCATCTACGTAACATTGCAAAAATCAGAAATTTTCTGTCCAAAAATGATGCAGAAAAATTTATCCATGCATTTGTTACTTCTAGGTTAGACTACTGCAATGCTCTACTTTCCGGCTACCCGGATAAAGCACTAAATAAACTTCAGTTAGTGCTAAATACGGCTGCTAGAATCCTGACTAGAACCAAGAAATTTGATCATATTACTCCAGTGCTAGCTTCCCTACACTGGCTTCCTGTTAAGGCAAGGGCTGATTTCAAGGTTTTACTGTTAACCTATAAAGCGTTACATGGGCTTGCTCCTACCTATCTTTCCGAGTTGGTCCTGCCGTACATACCTATACGTACGCTACGGTCACAAGACGCAGGCCTCCTAATTGTCCCTAGAATTTCTAAGCAAACAGCGGGCGGCAGGGCTTTCTCCTATAGATCTCCATTTTTATGGAATGGTCTGCCTACCCATGTGAGAGACGCAGACTCGGTCTCAACCTTTAAGTCTTTACTGAAGACTTATCTCTTCAGTAGGTCATATGATTGAGTGTAGTCTGGCCCAGGAGTGTGAAGGTGAACGGAAAGGCTCTGGAGCAACGAACCGCCCTTGCTGCCTCTGCCTAGCCGGTTCCCCTCTCTCCACTGGGATTCTCTGCCTCTAACCCTATTACAGGGGCTGAGTCACTGGCTTACTGGTGCTCTTTCATGTCGTCCCTAGGAGGGGTGCGTCACTTGAGTGGGTTGAGTTACTGACGTGATCTTCCTGTCTGGGTTGGCGCCCCCCCTTGGATTGTGCTGTGGTGGAGATCTTTGTGGGCTATACTCGGCCTTGTCTCAGGATTGTAAGTTGGTGGTTGAAGATATCCCTCTAGTGGTGCGGGGGCTGTGCTTTGGCAGAGTGGGTGGGGTTATATCCTTCCTGTTTGGCCCTGTCCGGGGGTATCATCGGATGGGGCCACAGTGTCTCCTGACCCCTCCTGTCTCAGCCTCCAGTATTTATGCTGCAGTAGTTTATGTGTCGGGGGGCTAGGGTCAGTTGGTTATACCTGGAGTACTTCTCCTGTCTTATCCAGTGTCCTGTGTGAATTTAAGTATGCTCTCTCTAATTCTCTCGTTCTCTCTTTCTTTCTCTCTCTCGGAGGACCTGAGCCCTAGGACCATACGTCAGGACTACCGGGCATGATGACTCCTTGCTGTCCCCAGTCCGCCTGGCCTTGCTGCTATTCCAGTTTCAACTGTTCTGCCTGCGGTTATGGAACCCCTACCTGTCCCAGACCTGCTGTTTTCAACTCTTAATGATCGGCTATGAAAAGCCAACTGACATTTATTCCAGATTATTATTTGACCATGCTTGTCATTTATGAACATTTTGAAAATCTTGGCTCTCTCTAATTCTCTCCTCTCTTTCTTTCTCTCTCTCGGAGGACCTGAGCCCTAGGACCATACGTCAGGACTGCCGGGCATGATGACTCCTTGCTGTCCCCAGTCCACCTGGCCTTGCAGCTATTCCAGTTTCAACTGTTCTGCCTGCGGTTATGGAACCGCCACCTGTCCCAGACCTGCTGTTTTCAACTCTTAATGATCGGCTATGAAAAGCCAACTGAAAATTATTCATGATTATTATTTGACCATGCTTGTCACTTATGAACATTTTGAACATCTTGGCATAGTTCTGTTATAATCTCCACCCGGCACAGCCAGAAGAGGACTGGCCACCCCTCATAGCCTGGTTCCTCTCTAGGTTTCTTCCTAGGTTTTGGCCTTTCTAGGGAGTTTTTCCTAGCCACCGTGCTTCTAGACCTGCATTGCTTGCTGTTTGGGGTTTTAGGCTGGGTTTCTGTACAGCACTTCGAGATATTAGCTGATGTACGAAGGGCTATATAAAATAAACTTGATTATATATGCCCACTTCATACGTCTTTCACTAGATGTCGACAGGCAGTGAGAGAAGAAATGGAGTGTATAACTTGATCTGGGGTCGAATAAAAGCTCTTGGCATGACGTGTCACCAGTTTCCTGTTTCCTGGAACGCGCGAGAAGGGACCTGGTATTGCCTTCTGTAAAGCTGTCGTTATAGACGACTAATATCTCCGGCTTTGATTTTATTTGATAAATGTGACAATATCATCGTAAAGTATGTTTTTTCAATATAGTTTTATTAGATTATTGACATTTATTCGGGATGTTAGGCGTGTTGCGTTGTGTGCCTTTGTTCAGGAAAGAGAGCTTCGCGCTACTTTGCTAGCTTTCCGTGCTAATTGACTGGAGAAGAGGACATTCTAAAACCAAACAACGATTGTTCTGGACAAAGGACCCCTTGTACAACATTCTGATGGAAGATCATCAAAAGTAGGACCCATTTTATGATGCTATTTCATATATCTGTCGAACATGTTGTACTAGTAGTTTGCGCCCAGATTTTGGGCACTCTCTCGCTATAACTAAGCTGGATGTCGTAATGAAGTTATTTTTAGAATTCTAACACGGCGATTGCATTAAGAACTAGTGTATCTATCATTTCCTATACAACATGTATTTTCTAGTAACGTTTATGAATAGTTATTTGGTCAGAATAGTTGAGTGTCATAAAAATATCCACACATTCTGGGAAAAAGATGCTACGTTAGCACAATGTATAACCACTGATTTCAGCTCTAAATATGCACATTTTCGAACAAAACATAAGTGTATGTATAACCTGATGTTATAGGACTGTCATCTGATGAAGGTTTATGAAGGTTAGTGAAAATTAATATCTTTTGCTGGTTTATTCGCTATCGGTAACGTGCCTATTGCTATCGCTAACGTGCCTTGATGAATGAATGCGGTAGTGTGGTAGGCTATTGTAGTAAGCTAATATAATGCTATATTGTGTTTTCGCTGTAAAACACTTAAAAAATCGGAAATATTGGCTGGATTCACAAGATGTTTGTCTTTAATTTGCTGTACACCATCGATTTTTCAGAAATGTTTTATGACGAGTATTTAGGTATTTCACGTTGGTCTCTATAATTACTCTGGCTGCTTCGGTGCTATTTTTGATGGTAGCTGGTATGGTAGCTGCAATGTAAAACTGATTTATACCTCAAATATGCACATTTTTCGAACAAAACATAGATTTATTGTATAACATGTTATAAGACTGTCATCTGATGAAGTTGTTTCTTGGTTAGTTTGGTTGGATCTTGGTTAGTTATGTTGGTTTTGTGCATGCTACCTGTGCTGTGAAAAATGTCTGTCCTTTTTTGTATTTGGTGGTGAGCTAACATAAATATACGTGGTGTTTTCGCTGTAAAACATTTAAAAAATCGGACATGTTGGCTGGATTCACAAGATGTGTATCTTTCATTTGCTGTATTGGACTTGTTAATGTGTGAATTTTTTGAATTTCGCGCTCTGCCTTTTCAGTGGAATGTGGGAGGAGTTCCGCTAGACAGGTTAAAACGTTTTAAGGAATAACTTGAGAAATGACTTGAGACAGCGTTGTTTAACTCACTGACCATGACCCATGAGTTCTTCTTACCTTTGTTCAGTAGAAAAGTCTCTCTTTCTAAAGTTTAGAGGTTGCTCCATAGACCGGTCACTCTTCATGGACACACAGCTGGGTACAGGGGAGGCTGGTCTCTCCTGCTTGATTGGACTTCAACACAACAGAGACAAACATTACATCTCTCATCTACTCTGAGCTCAGATGGGAAACATAAGAACAGTTTCATTCCGAAACGCTATATATCCATTTTCAGAAATGGCTTTTATTTCTATTAGAGATAGTTTTTTTTTTTCACTATCTTATCATGGCATTCAATGACAGACATGAATTTGTTTAAAATGTATCACTTGATCGTTTCATTTCAGAGAGACAAATAATCATGTTTTTTTCTAAATGCTATATATCTGCCTCACTCTCAGAGACATCAGTAGTACTGCTAGGTTTTACACGGTAATAATATATATCTGCCTCACTCTCAGAGAAATCAGTAGTACTGCTAGGTTTTACACAGTAATAATATATATCTGCCTCACTCTCAGAGAAATCAGTAGTACTGATGGGTTTTACACAGTAATAATATATATCTGCCTCACTCTCAGAGAAATCAGTAGTACTGCTAGGTTTTACACAGTAATAATATATATCTGCCTCACTCTCAGAGAAATCAGTAGTACTGCTAGGTTTTACACAGTAATAATATATATCTGCCTCACTCTCAGAGAAATCAGTAGTACTGATGGGTTTTACACAGTAATAATATATATCTGCCTCACTCTCAGAGAAATCAGTAGTACTGCTAGGTTTTACACAGTAATAATATATATCTGCCTCACTCTCAGAGAAATCAGTAGTACTGCTAGGTTTTACACAGTAATAATATATATCTGCCTCACTCTCAGAGAAATCAGTAGTACTGCTAGGTTTTATACAGTAATAATATATATCTGCCTCACTCTCAGTGAAATCAGTAGTACTGCTAGGTTTTACACAGTAATAATATATATCTGCCTCACTCTCAGAGAAATCAGTAGTACTGCTAGGTTTTATACAGTAATAATATATATCTGCCTCACTCTCAGAGAAATCAGTAGTACTGCTAGGTTTTACACAGTAATAATATATATCTGCCTCACTCTCAGAGAAATCAGTAGTACTGCTAGGTTTTATACAGTAATAATATATATCTGCCTCACTCTCAGAGAAATCAGTAGTACTGCTAGGTTTTACACAGTAATAATATATATCTGCCTCACTCTCAGAGAAATCAGTAGTACTGCTAGATTTTACACAGTAATAATATATATCTGCCTCACGCTCAGAGAAATCAGTAGTACTGCTAGGTTTTACACAGTCAAATGTGACCGACCGGCTCGATTCTGTTTTATATAGCAAAATTTGAAATGGTGTTTTTTACGTTGGATAAAAGTAGAGACTCAGGGCAAGAAAATGGTATATCATACACTACAGTTGAGGAACAATGGGAAAGTAATTCTGCTTTGAACGTTGATAAACTTGTAACCTCACTTTTGAGAAAATGTTTTGGTACCTAGAGCTTTCATTTGACTAAAAAAAGCTTGTGTTGTCACTCTGACTTCTCTAGGGACTGTTGAGGTAAATTTACTAACCGGGAGGGTTGAATGATGTAATTTATTGGTGGGCTGGAAGACGCACTCTTGTCTTTTCTATTCCGAGGTTGTTTACTCGCAATATCAGATATTAAGATGTGTTTTATAATGAATGTATATTAAGGTTGAGGCTCTGACTAGTGATTATTTACCCGGTGTTCAATACCTGCTGGTCCGAGGAAATGCTGCTCTCCCAAAAGCAACACATCCCTAATATGAGATATATAGCTAACTAAAGTAATGAGTGACCACTTTAGAAAATCATGGAACATATAGTCTGTGGTTGTATGCTATTTTCTGTCAATCATATTGCTGCTTGTAGCCTATAACTGGTGCTTCGTGGTCTTATGCTGCCATCTAGTGGAAATATTTAGCAATTAAAAGTTATTAATTCATGTACAGACATTGGTGAGGCAGCTGAGAAATAAAGTGTATTTTCTTGTTAATTCCTTAGATCTCAAACCTGCCCCATCTATCCCACGCCAATTGCTGGACTTTTACATAGAGATTACCAGGTCACCCAGTTCAAACCACATTTGAAAAATAAAACTAATGTGTCTTGTTTATCAAGTGTTCTGCATTGACATAATAAACATAATAAAATAACAAAACAAAAAGTAGACAGGTTTTGATTTACAAAATGATCAAAATTATATTTAGTACCTCTGGCAGGCTCTATGGGGGTTACCACAGGGTTCAATTTTCGGGCCGACTCTTTTCTCTGTATATATCAACGATGTCGCTCTTGCTGCTGGTGAGTCTCTGATCCACCTCTACGCAGACGACACCATTCTGTATACTTCTGGCCCTTCTTTGGACACTGTGTTAACTATCCTCCAAACATGCTTCAATGCCATACAACACTCCTTCCGTGGCCTCCAACTGCTCTTAAACACTAGTAAAACCAAATGCATGCTTTTCAACCGTTCGCTGCCTGCACCCACCCCCCCGACTAGCATCACTACTCTAGACGGTTCTGACTTAGAAGATGTGGACAACTACAAATACCTAGGTGTCTGGCTAGACTGTGAACTCTCCTTCCAGACCCATATTAAACATCTCCAATACAAAATTAAATCTAGAATCGGCTTCCTATTTCGCAACAAAGCCTCCTTCACTCACGTCGCCAAACATACCCCCGTAAAACTGACTATCTTACCGATCCTCGCCTTCGGCGATGTCATCTACATTATAGCCTCCAACACTCTACTCAGCAAACTGGATGCAGTCTATCACAGTGCATCCGTTTTGTCACCAAAGCCCCTTATACTACCCACCACTGTGACCTGTATGCTCTAGTCGGCTGGCCCTCGCTACATATTCGTCTCCAGACCCACTGGCTCCAGGTCATCTTTAAGTCCATGCTAGGTAAAGCCCCGCCATATCTCAGCTCACTAGTCACGACAACAACACCCACCAGTAGCACACGCTCCAGCAGGTATATATCACTGGTCATCCCCAAAGCCAACACCTCATTTGGCCGCCTTTCCTTACAGTTCTCTGCTGCCAAAGACTGGAACGAATTGCAAAAATCTCTGAAGCTGGAGACTTATATTTCCCCCACTAACTTTAAACATCAGCTATCTGAGCAGCTAACCGATCGCTGCAGCTGTACATAGCCCATCTGTAAATAGCCCACCCAATCTACCTATCTCATCCCCATATTGTTTTTATTTACTTTTCTGCTCTTTTGCACACCAGTATTTCTACTTGCACATCACCATCTGCTCATCTATTGCCCCAGTGTTCAATACCTTAAATTGTAATTACTTCGCAACTATGGCCTATTTATTGCCTTACCTCCTCATGCCATTTGCACACACTGTATATAGACTTTATTTTTCTCCTATTGTGTTATTGACTGTACACTTGTTTATTCCATGTGTAACTCTGTGTTGTTGTTTGTGTCGCACTGATTTGCTTTATCTTGGCCAGGTCGCAGTTGTACGTAAATGAGAACTTGTTCTCTAGTAGCTTACCTGGTTAAATAAAGGTGAAATTACCTTTTTTTATATATATATAAAATTGTATTTACTAACATAATATTATTACTAAAATAGTTTCTAAACGTTTTCTAGGCTACCCTACCCTAGAATTAGGGTTAGGGGTTATTGAAAAATAGGTAATACGTAGGGTTAGAGTTGCTGTATAGGACTTTGTGACATCTGCTGATGTAAAAAGGGCTTAATAAATACATTTGATTGATTGTTACATTCAGGGTTTTTAAGGCAAAAAACAGTATTGGTTTATGGCTCTCTAGCCCCTCCCTGTGGCCTTCTGTGGGTACTACATAACTCATTCACGACACCTGCTAGGCTCATAATCTGAGGTAGCAACTGTGTCAGATCTACAAATCAATGAGCTAGACCTGTCCATTTGGTTTGCAACTCAGTGAACCTGCACAGCATTCACTCAATTCGATGCCTTCAAATTAAGATTTCGATGCATGTCAAATTACCCAGCAGCCATTTAGAAACAACAAGTAGTCAAAAAAATGTCTTCTGTCTGTTTAAATTGGCCACATCTTGAAAAAGAGGACAGGGAAATGTGTTTTGTTTAGGCTGAATACCTTTTTCTGAAAACAAAAATGGTTAACCATGACAAGAAAATGTTTAACGTTTAGGACTGTGGGTCACCACTACGTATACCCAGGTGAACAGTTATATCACTCACAAAGTAGCTGTAACCCTGTTAATAATAAGTTATCTGAGGTAAGTCTGCAATATATATAGAACCCTTAGTGAAGTAGTGAAGCTGTTCACGGTTAATGCAGACAGGTTTCATTGCCAACCATAGCAAAGCTGCCATTGTGACGCAGAACAATGAGCTGGGAATAGAACGTTCAGAAGGTGAGTTGGTGTCACGGTGCTCAATAGAACTAATAGGAGCTGGCAGGGTAAAAAATGACCTAAAATAAGGCCTATTTTTTCACAATTACTTCATAACTAGGGGCATATTGGTAATGTTATGAAACTGGGCTTCTTGACGGATGCAATGAACTAGCTTTAATCAGAAAGAAACGTTGTTAAAAATGGAATGTGTCCAGCCTAATTGAGGCACCCCAAAAATAATATTCAAAAGATTGGTCCTTGGACACAGAGGGGTTAAACACTAAAGTTACCGTCCATCTAGTGAAGAGAGGAGAACCTGACAGAGGTAGCCAGCATCCGTCAACGAGAGAGGGAGAAGCCCTCCACGGATTTAACAGGTGGAAGAAACAACCGGGGACCTCCATCCGTCCACAAGAAATACAGGCAGCCAGTGATGATGTGGTGGTAGCTATGGTAACTAGGATGCTGCAGGTAGAGTAGCTAGCTAGCTTACCGAGCTGTACCGATTAGCTTGGCTAGCTAGCAGGTCGTTCCTCTGTCCATCGTCTTGAGGATAATGACGAATCCGGTGAACCACAAGATGAAACAAGGATAGAGCGTGAAAAGGATCTGGCTACACTCATACTGTCCCTGACCGTAAAGAAAAAAGCAAATTGAACAATAAACTTCGGTGTCTCAACACTGTAGTGAACTCCGTCGTTATTCCCCAAGATCACCTCAGACAACTCTGCACTTAACTGCGTTAAGAACGGAGCAGAAGAGTGTCACGTTCCTGACCTTATTTCCTTTATTTTGTCTTTGTTTAGTATGGTCAGGACGTGAGCTTGGTGGTCATTCTATGTTATGTGTTTCTTGTTTAGGTTCATTGTTAATTGGCCTGATATGGTTCTCAATCAGGGGCAGGTGTTTTACATTTCCTCTGATTGAGAACCATATTTAGGTAGGCTGTTCACACCGTTTGTTGGTGGGTGATTGTCTTCCGTGTCAGTGTATGTACCACACGGGACTGTTTCGTTTGTCTAGTCTGTTCCTGTTCGTGCGTTCTTCGTGTTTTTGTAAGTTCTCATGTTCAGGTCGGTCTACGTCGTTTATTGTTTTGTAATTTATCAAGTGTGCTTCGTGTTCGTCTTGTCTAAATAAATTCATCATGTACTCCACACAAGCTGCGTTTTGGTCCGATCCTTGCTCCTCCTCAGACGAGGAGGAGAACAACCGTTACAAAGAGACATTTTTATTGTTTGTTGTAACTAATGGACAAAGTTGTATTGTTATGTATTATATTGTATTGTATTGTATTGTAAAAAAGTCAGCCAGAGTTGACGTGTTCCATCTTTCAAACAAAGAGATGCCTCCCTGACCACCAGTGTGTTTGGATATAATGAAGAGATGTCTCCCTGACCACCAGTGTGTTTGGATATAATGAAGAGATGTCTCCCTGACCACCAGTGTGTTTGGATATAATGAAGATCAATTCAGTGAAGAAGAACCCTGTAAAGGGTTCTATATATATTCTATATATACTGTATACTCAGACACTTCCTAACCTCCTATTGTCACGTTCCTGACCTGTTTTCTGTTGTTTTGTATGTGTGTGATGGTCAGGGCGTGAGTTTTGGGTGGGCAGTCTATGTTTGCTGTTTCTATGTTGGTTTTGGGTTGCCTGGTATGGCTCTTAATTAGAGGCAGGTGTTTTGCGTTTTCCTCTAATTGAGAGTCATATTAAGGTAGGTTGTTCTCACTGTTTGTTTGTGGGTGATTGTCGCTGTGTCTGTGTATTTTGCACCACACGGTACTGTCTTCGTTCGGTCGTTCCTGTTTATGTGTTCCTCGTTTCATGTAAGTTCATAGTTTAGGTCTGTCTAGTTCGTTTTGTTATTTTGTTAATCATTCAAGTGTATTTCGTTTCGTGTTTTTCCGTCTTGTCAATAAAACATTATGTATTCATCACCCGCTGCGCCTTGGTCTACTCACTCACCGAGGGACAGCCGTTACAGAATCACCCACCAAACCCAGATCAAGCAGCGGGTTAACGCACAGCCACGACAGCAGCAGTGGGAAAAGGAGGATTGGACATGGGAAGAGATCCTGGACGGTAAAGGACCCTGGGCAGAGCCAGTGGAGTGTCGCCGCCCCAAAGCGGAGCTGGAGGCAGCGAAAGCGGAGAGGCGACGTTATGAGGAGGCAGCACGGAAGCAAGGCTGGAGGCCCGTGAGTAACACCCAAACATTTCTTGGGGGGGGGCTAAAGGGGAGTGTGGCGAAGCCGGGTTGGATACCTGAGCCAACTCCCCGGGCTTGCCGTGGAGTAAGAGGGCGTCGTACTGGTCAGACACCGTGTTATGCGGTAAAGCGCACGGTGTCCCCAGTACGCGTGCTTAGCCCAGTGCGGGCTATTCCACCTTGCCGCACTGGGAGGGCTAGGTTGGGCATCGAGCCGAGTGCCATGAAGCCGGCCCAACGTATCTGGTCTCCAGTACGTCTCCTCGGGCCGGCGTACATGGCACCAGCCTTACAGGTGGTGTCCCCGGTTCGCCTGCATAGCCCAGTGCGGGCTATTCCACCTCGCCGCACTGGCAGGGCTACGGGGACCATTCAACCTGGTAAGGTTGGGGAGGCTCGGTGCTCAAGAGCACGTGTCCTCCTTCACGGTCCGGTATATCCGGCGCCACCTTCCCGCCCCAGCCTAGTACCACCAGTGCCGACACCACGCACCAGGCTTCCAGTGCATCTCCAGAGCCCTGTTCCTCCTCCAAGCACTCTCCCTATGGTGCATGTCTCCAGCCCAGTGCCTCCAGTTCCGGTACCGCGCACCAGGCTGTCTCTCCGTCTCCTCCCTACAGAACTGCCCGTCTGCCCAGCGGCGCCTGAACTGCCCGTCTGCCCAGCGGCGCCTGAACTGCCCGTCTGCCCAGCGGCGCCTGAACTGGCCGTCTGCCCAGCGGCACCTGAACTGCCCGTCTGCCCAGCGGCGCCTGAACTGCCCGTCTGCCATGAGCCTGCAAAGCTGCCCGTCTGCCATGAGCCTGCAAAGCCGCCCGTCTGCCAAGAGCCTACAGAGCCTTCCGCCAGACCGGATCAGCCAGAGCCTTCCGCCAGACCGGATCAGCCAGAGCCTTCCGCCAGACCGGATCAGCCAGAGCCTGCCGCCAGACCGGATCAGCCAGAGCCTGCCGCCAGACCGGATCAGCCAGAGCCTTCCGCCAGACCGGATCAGCCAGAGCCGTCCAGCCAGGACCAGCCAGAGCCGTCCAGCCAGGACCAGCCAGAGCCGTCCAGCCAGGACCAGCCAGAGCCGTCCAGCCAGGACCAGCCAGAGCCGTCCAGCCAGGACCTGCCAGAGCCGTCCAGCCAGGACCTGCCGGAGCCCCTCAGCCCGGAACTGCCGGAGTCCCTCAGCCCGGACCTGCCGGAGTCCCTCAGCCCGGACCTGCCGGAGTCCCTCAGCCCGGACCTGCCGGAGTCCCTCAGCCCGGACCTGCCGGAGTCCCTCAGCCCGGACCTGCCGGAGTCCCTCAGCCCGGACCTGCCGGAGTCCCTCAGCCCGGACCTGCCGGAGTCCCTCAGCCCGGACCTGCCGGAGTCCCTCAGCCAGGACCTGCCGGAGTCCCTCAGCCAGGACCTGCCGGAGTCCCTCAGCCCGGACCTGCCGGAGTCCCTCAGCCCGGACCTGCCGGAGTCCCTCAGCCCGGACCTGCCGGAGTCCCTCAGCCCGGACCTGCCGGAGTCCCTCAGCCCGGACCTGCCGGAGTCCCTCAGCCCGGACCTGCCGGAGTCCCTCAGCCCGGACCTGCCGGAGTCCCTCAGCCCGGAGCTGCTGCCCCTTATCCCGGAGCTGCTGCCCCTTATCCCGATGCTGCCCCTTCATCTAGGTGGGTTTAGTTGGAGGGTGGTCATTGGGAGGGGGATACAGAAGCGGGGAGTGACTATGGTGGTGTGGGGACAGCGTCCGGAGCCTGAGCCACCACCGTGGTCAGATGCCCACCCAGACCCTCCCCTGGACTTTGTGCTGGTGCGCCCGGCGTTCGCACCTTGAGGGGGGGGGTTCTGTCACGTTCCTGACCTGTTTTCTGTTGTTTTGTATGTGTGTGATGGTCAGGGCGTGAGTTTTGGGTGGGCAGTCTATGTTTGCTGTTTCTATGTTGGTTTTGGGTTGCCTGGTATGGCTCTTAATTAGAGGCAGGTGTTTTGCGTTTTCCTCTAATTGAGAGTCATATTAAGGTAGGTTGTTCTCACTGTTTGTTTGTGGGTGATTGTCGCTGTGTCTGTGTATTTTGCACCACACGGTACTGTCTCGTCTCGTTCGTTCGGTCGTTCCTGTTTATGTGTTCCTCGTTTCATGTAAGTTCATAGTTTAGGTCTGTCTAGTTCGTTTTGTTATTTTGTTAATCATTCAAGTGTATTTCGTTTCGTGTTTTTCCGTCTTGTCAATAAAACATTATGTATTCATCACCCGCTGCGCCTTGGTCTACTCACTCACCGAGGGACGGCCGTTACACCTATAAAGGGTTCTATATATATTCTATATATACTGTATACTCAGACACTTCCTAACCTCCTATAAAGGGTTCTATAAATATGATATATATACTGTATACTCAGACACTTCCTAACCTCCTATAAAGGGTTCTATATATATTCTATATATACTGTATACTCAGACACTTCCTAACCTCCTATAAAGGGTTCTATATATATTCTATATATACTGTATACTCAGACACTTCCTAACCTCCTATAAAGGGTTCTATATATATTCTATGTATACTCAGACACTTCCTAACCTCCTATAAAGGGTTATATATATATTCTATATATACTGTATACTCAGACACTTCCTAACCTCCTATAAAGGGTTATATATATATTCTATATATACTGTATACTCAGACACTTCCTAACCTCCTATAAAGGGTTCTATATATATTCTATATATACTGTATACTCAGACACTTCCTAACCTCCTCTGAAAGGGTCTATATATATTCTATATATACTGTATACTCAGACGCTTCCTAACCTCCTCTGAAAGGGTCTATATATATTCTATATATACTGTAAACTCAGACACCTCCTAACCTCCTATAAAGGGTTCTATATATATTCTATATATACTGTATACTAAGACACTTCCTAACCTCCTATAAAGGGTTCTATATATATTATATATATACTGTATACACAGACACTTTCTAACCTCCTATAAAGGGTTCTATATATATTATATATATACTGTATACTCAGACACTTCCTAACCTCCTATAAAGGGTTATATATATATTCATATATACTGTATACTCAGACACTTCCTAACCTCCTATAAAGGGTTCTATATATATTCTATATATACTGTATACTCAGACACTTCCTAACCTCCTCTGAAAGGGTCTATATATATTCTATATATACTGTATACTCAGACGCTTCCTAACCTCCTCTGAAAGGGTCTATATATATTCTATATATACTGTAAACTCAGACACCTCCTAACCTCCTATAAAGGGTTCTATATATATTCTATATATACTGTATACTAAGACACTTCCTAACCTCCTATAAAGGGTTCTATATATATTATATATATACTGTATACACAGACACTTTCTAACCTCCTATAAAGGGTTCTATATATATTATATATATACTGTATACTCAGACACTTCCTAACCTCCTATAAAGGGTTATATATATATTCATATATACTGTATACTCAGACACTTCCTAACCTCCTATAAAGGGTTCTATATATATTCTATATATACTGTATACTCAGACACTTCCTAACCTCCTCTGAAAGGGTCTATATATATTCTATATATACTGTATACTCAGACGCTTCCTAACCTCCTCTGAAAGGGTCTATATATATTCTATATATACTGTAAACTCAGACACCTCCTAACCTCCTATAAAGGGTTCTATATATATTCTATATATACTGTATACTAAGACACTTCCTAACCTCCTATAAAGGGTTCTATATATATTATATATATACTGTATACACAGACACTTTCTAACCTCCTATAAAGGGTTCTATATATATTATATATATACTGTATACTCAGACACTTCCTAACCCCCTATAAAGGGTTCTATATATATTATATATATATACTGTATACTCAGACACTTCCTAACCTCCTATAAAGGGTTCTATATATATTCTATATATACTGTATACTCAGACACTTCCTAACCTCCTATAAAGGGTTCTATATATATTCTATATATACTGTATACTCAGACACTTCCTAACCTCCTATAAAGGGTTCTATATATATTCTATATATACTGTATACTCAGACACTTCATAACCTCCTGTAAAGGGTTCTATATATATTCTTTATATACTGTATACTCAGACACTTCCTAACCTCCTATAAAGGGTTCTATATATATACTGTATACTCAGACACTTCCTAACCTCCTATAAAGGGTTCTATATATATTCTATATATACTGTATACTCAGACACTTCCTAACCTCCTATAAAGGGTTCTATATAGAACCTTAGTGGTTCTGTATATTAAGGAAGATAGAATCATTTTTGGTTTAAACATGAGTGAAGTGTGTGTTGATATAACAGATATATTGTCAAAATTCAGCTTATAACAACGATCAGAATTAGTCAAAACAACAAGGTTATGACAACACATTAGGCAATAATTAAGAGTAGGCTAAATGATTGTGTCATGTTAACATTATGTGTGTGTGTGTGTGTGTGTGTGTGTGTGTGTGTGTGTGTGTGTGTGTGTGTGTGTGTGTGCGTGCGTGCGTGCGTGCGTGCGTGCGTGCGTGCGTGCGTGCGTGCGTGTGTGTTTGCTGGTGAGACAGCCACATATCACAGTCAAATATACAGGATGCAAACATTTCATTCCAGCTATATAGCGTTTTGAAAAACAAAAATTGAATTAAAATCTTAGAACAACAATGAATGTTCCCATAAGAAATAATTTCTGATGAAAAATAACAAATTGTGGATATAACATTTTAGAAACATACTCTTTAATAATTCTTAAACAAATTGTCATCTCACCTCTTAGCTTTGGTGTCATGTTCCCCAGAGAGACTCATTTTAGAGGCAGGGCCCCCCTCCTCTCTCTCCACAGAGAGACTCATTTTAGAGGCAGGGCCCCCCTCCTCTCTCTCCCCAGAGAGACTCATTTTAGAGGCAGGTCTCTCCTCTCTCTCCCCAGAGAGACTCATTTTAGAGGCAGGGCCCCCCTCCTCTCTCTCCCCAGAGAGACTCATTTTAGAGGCAGGGCCCCCCTCCTCTCTCTCCCCAGAGAGACTTATTTTAGAGGCAGGTCCCCCTCCTCTCTCACCCCAGAGAGACTCATTTTAGAGGCAGGTCCCCCTCCTCTCTCTCCCCAGAGAGACTCATTTTAGAGGCAGGGCCACCCTCCTCTCTCTCCCCAGAGAGACTCATTTTAGAGCACTGACCCCTAAACAGAGATCCAACATGTTGGTTGTGGTTAACACAGTGACAACTAAACAGAGATCCAACATGTTGGTTGTGGTTAACACAGTGACAACTAATTATTGAAGGTCAATTGTTCTATTAATTTATCTCTTAGAAATAAAACATTTACTAACAGACATAGAAACAGTCAGGTGATTTAATGCATCACATGAACATGTAGTTGTGATTTATATTCTTCACCTTTTATCCATGTAGTGGAACTAATAACAATAATAATAACAATAATAATAATAATATAATATTAATAATCAAATATTAATAATACAACTATAATATATATAATATAATATTCATAATAATAATGTCTCATTCTAGTGTGTTGCTTTGTTCAACAGGTATGATATTATTCTGCTGTTACTGAATTCAGTTCATAATAACAATGTTAAGAAAAGTATGTTCAGTGGTTTCATACCAAACTACACAGGAAGCAGGAGCTCATTGTAATTTAGAAAACAACAAATGTTCTGATTTTCTGAAAGACGATTTTGAACTATGATACATTAACATTTTGACAAATTGTAAAATAACCACAGTAAAACACTCAGATCTAACAGTCCATTTCACCTGGGACAGGTACGTGACAGTTCAATCATACAAAATGGCGCTAACTGGGAGTAGGCAAGTCAATTTCAATAACATATTGTTCATATATCGTATTATACGATTCGTATATCGTCATTCACTATACTAAAATAAAACCATACATTTAATGTCTCTACACACTTTACAATAATCCCTGGGAAGATTCTTACCTTGTAGCCTGAATTCACAACCAGAACATGTCAAGTCATTGAGATATTTTCCGTTCTGCTGAGAGAGCACCTTCCTGATGACAAGTGGCTCTGTATCTGTGTTCTAGGTACAGTTGATCTTTGGGATGCAATAATATCTGGTCAAAGTCTAGTGACACAACACCATAGTATATCATAAACATAACAGCAGTTTAACCTTTGGCCAGTAAAGGCCATGCCATACTTTGAAATGTAGAATCATTTATGATGGATCCAGTTTCAACATATCTCTAACTTTGAAGTATACAATGGGGTCCCACATTATTGACCCTCAAACCAACTCTTAGTTTCCTGATTCAGATCTGTTTAAACCAACTCTTAGTTTCCTGATTCAGATCTGTTCAAACCAACTCTTAGTTTCCTGATTCAGATCTGTTTAAACCAACTCTTAGTTTCCTGATTCAGATCTGATTAAACCAACTCTTAGTTTCCTGATTCAGATCTGTTCAAACCAACTCTTAGTTTCCTGATTCAGATCTGTTCAAACCAACTCTTAGTTTCCTGATTCAGATCTGTTCAAACCAACTCTTAGTTTCCTGATTCAGATCTGTTCAAACCAACTCTTAGTTTCCTGATTCAGATCTGTTTAAACCAACACTTAGTATCCTGATTCAGATCTGTTCAAACCAACTCTTAGTTTCCTGATTCAGATCAGAGATAAACTGCTTACACAACAGGAGGGCGAGGTCCGAGCTGATCAGTACAATGATTCTGCAAAGGTGTTTCTTTTCGATGTTCAATGGAAAGGAAGAACATGGTGGTAAGTAGGATTGATGAGAACAAAATAAACATATTTCTGCCTTTTGAGATCTAAAAAAAGCAACAACATTAAAATGGAGACAGACATTTAAATGGTTGGTGGCACAATATGCACTGTAGGCCTATCTAAGGCCCAGATCCTAATTTGACCTTGTCCGTGACCTAAACAGTGAGGAAGAATAATAAGACCAACTGCTATCAGACCAACTGCTATCAGAGCATCTGCACTACTTTTTTAAACAACAGTTAGGGACTTTTCTGCCCCTTTCTGAAATAGAAACCCTGTGCTGCAAATATCTTCATGAAACACAGGAGAGGAACTCTTTTTATTAAGATGCTAGATGAAATAACCCCCCATCTTCATTAAACATAGGAGAGGAACTCTCTTTATTAAGATGCTAGATGAAATTACCACCCATCTTCATTAAACACAGGAGAGGAACTCTCTTTATTAAGATGCTAGATGAAATAACCCCCCATCTTCATTAAACATAGGAGAGGAACTCTCTTTATTAAGATGCTAGATGAAATTACCACCCATCTACATTAAACACAGGAGAGGAACTCTCTTTATTAAGATGCTAGATGAAATTACCACCCATCTTCATTAAACACAGGAGAGGAACTCTCTTTATTAAGATGCTAGATGAAATTACCACCCATCTTCATTAAACACAGGAGAGGAACTCTCTTTATTAAGATGCTAGATGAAATTACCACCCATCTTGGAAGAGCCGGGAGGATGAGCAATTCACTACCCTGTCATGCAATATGTTGTAATGCAGACAGTGTCTCTTTACTACCAAGATGTAATTGATGTCTAATTGTTGTCTTGGTTCACTTATTTCAGGTCATCAAAGCTGATGTCGTCCAGCCCAAAACCTGGTAAGAACTTTACTAAAGTCTTAGATGAAATTAGGATTTATTTTTTCACATTTTCTTTTATTTATTTATTTACTATTTCACAAATACACATTTATAGTCTAACATCAATTGTACTGGAATGCAGTGCACTTGTTACATACATCAAGAGTTAACTAAATATACAATACATTGAAATATATGAAATAAAAACCTTAGCAATAGGAACTCAGTAGTTAGGCTCTTGTGGGCTCATTTAGTAGCCCAACTAATGAGGGTATTGCTCTTCTCCTGAAAAGTTCAGTCCTGCATCTGACCAGAATAGGATGTTCAAAACTAAACGTTACACCGATGGCATTTCCTGTGTGCTTTCTTATACAGTAGGTCCCCAGATGTATACAATGCATTAGATCACATTTTTGGCCAAAACCTGAGTTGATTTGAGGGGATTTTTCAGTGTTTTAAACATGTTGATTATGTGTCAGCATCCAGGGGTGTATCAGTTTCTACAAACACAGTCTCTTACTGCAGAGATGTCTGACTGTTCTGCCTGTTGGTCACAGGCTGGGAGCATCCAGGGGTGTGTCAGTTTCTACAAACACAGTAATCATTTACACCAGTATTGACAGGACCCGGTAATCATTTACACCAGTATTGACAGGACCCGGTAATCATTTACACCAGTATGTGTTGGGTTTGTTCTGGCGGCAATTGCAGAGAAATGCAACGATCTCCTCCCTAAACTCTCATCCTCTCTTGAGAGCATTAGGCCTACCCTTACTTAGTATGTATCCCTTATTACTATCAATGGCTACATCAAGCTTGTGACTCTACAAACTTGTTGGATACATTTGTAGTTTGTTTTGGTTGTTTCTGATTTATTTTATGCCCAATTGAAATGAATTCTAAATAATATGTTGTGTAATTTTGGAGTCCTCTTTATTGTAAATAAGACTAATGTTTTGTAAACACTTTTGCCTGCCCCCACCCCATTGGATATGTTTCATGCTGAAGGTCCATCAGTCAGCGACCCTCCCCTTAGTCAGCTACCCTCCCCTTAGTCAGCTACCCTCCCCTTAGTCAGCTCCTGAACAGTGGGTTAACTGCCTTGTTCAGGGGCAGAACAACAGATTGCTACCCTCCCCTTAGTCAGCTCCTGAACAGTGGGTTAACTGCCTTGTTCAGGGGCAGAACAACAGATTGCTACCCTCCCCTTAGTCAGCTCCTGAACAGTGGGTTAACTGCCTTGTTCAGGGGCAGAACAACAGATTGCTACCCTCCCCTTAGTCAGCTCCTGAACAGTGGGTTAACTGCCTTGTTCAGGGGCAGAACAACAGATTGCTACCCTCCCCTTAGTCAGCTCCTGAACAGTGGGTTAACTGCCTTGTTCAGGGGCAGAACAACAGATTGCTACCCTCCCCTAAACTCAGGACAACATCTGTGGATATCCTTTATATACACCGCTATCTAGAACCTAAAAGGGTTCTTTGGCTCTTTCTGCCCCATGGGATTGTGGGTGTGTACTGAGCATTAGCCTACAAAATAGGTAATGGAATGATTACAAATCATCAGGACATGATTGTACAGCTATTGGTTTAGTATGTAAGAGTTGATATGTTGGAGTGAAACAGGTCAGGTTTTCAGTGATCAGACAATCTATTCAGTAAAACAAATGTGTCAATTCTGATTTGATTTTATGATTTCAGCTCAAACAAATGCTTGGATATGATTCTGGAGACTCAATCAGCAGCATCGAAATAACAGAAGATGAGTATGTGTCAGGAACAGAAAGTGAAAGTGAGAGCAGTTTAGAGAAATGTAATGCATTGAAGGACAAATGCCTCACTACAGCCAGATCTGCACCTAAATATGGCCGTCTTGACAAAGGCATAGTTGGATATGACCCTGAAGACTCAATCAGTAGTATAGAAATAACAGAAGATGAATATGAGTCAGGAACAGAAAGTGACAATGAGAGCAGCGTAGAGCGCTGCACTGTATTGAAGAACAAAGGCTCCACCAAAACAAGATCTGCTCCTAAAGACGCCCAAACAATACCTATAAAAGACATAGAAATACTGAATCTGACACCTCTGGGCCAGAATCCACAAGTTCACTGGAAGTCATGCACGTTACAAAGACAAAAGGTGGATCAAGAAGATAAACCAAAAAACATTACTGTCTCTTTTGTGAGAAACCACAATCAACAATCACCCGGCATCTGGAAGTGATTCATAAAGGTGAAGCTGAAGTCACAAAAGCCTCTTCTTTCCCAAACAACTCCAAAGAGCGAAAGCTCCAACTGACCAGACTGAGACAACGAGGGGATAGAGCACACAACATCAAAGTCATAAGAGAAGGAGAAGGTGTTATAGTTCCTTGCAAACAAACCAGTTACCCAAATGTAAATCCAAAAGATTTCTTGCACTGTGCAAACTGCCAAGGACTCTTTAAAAGAAAATTTCTATGGAAACACATGAAAAGGTGCAGACTGAGTGGTATACGACTGAAACCTATTGTGCATGGGCTATTTGTGCCCATGCACAACCTGTTCCAGATGGGATAATCAAGGGACTGTGGAAACTCATCAATGATATGACACAAAATGAGGTGGTAGATGTCATAAAGAGAGATAAATGTATCATCCAGTATCATGTATCATGTATCAATACTTATTTCCCTCATTAAAATCAAATCAATTTATAACATTTTTGACATGCGTTTTTCTGGATATTTTTGTTGTTATTCTGTCTCTCACTGTTCAAATAAACCTACCATTAAAATTATAGACTGATCGTTTCTTTGTCATTGGGCAAACGTACAAAATCAGCAGGGGATCAAATACTTTTTTCCCTCACTGTACCTTAACAATCTCATGGTGACTGAGCAACCTGCCTATTTCTCCCTCCCTGCTAACAGACATTATTGCTTGTATTTCAGAGTTTGTTGAGCCAGATGAAGAGACACAGACTTGACTGCAGAAACTTCTGGAAGGTCGTGTGAGCCACAAGGTAAACATGTAGATGTGGAATGAAAGAATTTAAGGCACAGCTGGTTTTAGGAACCTGTTTAATTCTCAGTTTCAGCCATAACATATTCATTAATGACACACAAATACCCTTTGAGCAGACAGTTTAATAGATACTGTATGTGCAAACAGCATATCGTAGGGTTTCAGTATTGATCAGTGGAATTTTGTATAAATGTATTTCCCTTGGCTCACCAGAGATTATATGGGAGGCCATGGCAGGAAGATCGGTATAGAAACCTGCCCAGATAAATCTTATTGATGTGTTTGTTCCTTTAGCAAAGCACTTAACCCTATTTGTCTGGATACGAGTGTCTCTACTAAAATGTTAAAATAATTTAGAATCCAGTTATAAGCAATTATTAGCAACAAAAGCACCTGTATAGAACATGTCTGGACATGTGTTTCAGGGGCTTCAGAAGTGGAGAACAACACAACAGACAACACAGACAACGGTTCTGTAGGTAGAGGAGAACAACACAACAGACAACACAGACAACGGTTCTGTAGGTAGAGGAGAACAACACAACAGACAACACAGACAACGGTTCTGCAGGTAGAGGAGAACAACACAACAGACAACACAGACAACGGTTCTGTAGGTAGAGGAGAACAACACAACAGACAACACAGACAACGGTTCTGCAGGTAGAGGAGAACAACACAACAGACAACACAGACAACGGTTCTGCAGGTAGAGGAGAACAACACAACAGACAACACAGACAACGGTTCTGTAGGTAGAGGAGAACAACACAACAGACAACACAGACAATGGTTCTGTAGGTAGAGGAGAACAACACAACAGACAACACAGACAACGGTTCTGCAGGTAGAGGAGAACAACACAACAGACAACACAGACAACGGTTCTGTAGGTAAGACATATGAGTAGACAGTTTAATAGATCCTGTATATGCAAACATCATAGGATACCAGAGATGGTTCTACAGGTGAGACATATGAGTAGACAGTTTAATAGATCCTGTATATGCAGACATCATAGGATACCAGAGATGATTTTACAGGTAGGACATGAGGAGACAGTTTAATAGATCCTGTATATGCAGACATCATAGGATACCAGAGATGATTTTACAGGTAGGACATGAGGAGACAGTTTAATAGATCCTGTATATGCAGACATCATAGGATACCAGAGATGGTTTTACAGGTAAGACATGAGGAGACAGTTTAATAGATCCTGTACATGCAGACATCATAGGATACCAGACATGGTTCTGCAGGTAAGACATGAGGAGATAGTTTAATAGATCCTGTATATGCAGACATCATAGGATACCAGAGATGGTTCTACAGGTGAGACATGAGTAGACAGTTTAATAGATCCTGTATATGCAGACATCATAGGATACCAGAGATGGTTCTACAGGTGAGACATGAGTAGACAGTTTAATAGATCCTGTACATGCAGACATCATAGGATACCAGAGATGGTTCTACAGGTGAGACATGAGTAGACAGTTTAATAGATCCTGTATATGCAGACATCATAGGATACCAGAGATGGTTCTGCAGGTCAGACATGAGTAGACAGTTTAATAGATCATGTACATGCAGACATCATAGGATACCAGAGATGGTTCTGCAGGTAAGACATGAGGAGACAGTTTAATAGATTCTGTATATGCAGACATCATAGGGTACCAGAGATGGTTCTGCAGGTAAGACATGAGGAGACAGTTTAATAGATCCTGTACATGCAGACATCATAGGATACCAGAGATGGTTCTGTAGGTAAGACATGAGGAGACAGTTTAATAGATCCTGTACATGCAGACATCATAGGATACCAGAGATGGTTCTGCAGGTAAGACATGAGGAGACAGTTTAATAGATCCTGTATATGCAGACATCATAGGATACCAGTGATGATACGGGAGGCAGTGGCAGGAAGATCAGGTAAGGAACCAGGTAAATCTTATTGATGTGTTTGTTCCTGTCTCCACTTGCCGACTCTCTAGTCTCTGCTATTCTGAATTCTTGAAAACTCACTAAAGGGTCTGAAACAAAACATTTTGTAAGGAAAATTCACAGAGAAAATTTTGATATTTTAACCATTTTATTTAATCAAATATAAATGGCAATATTGTTGTCTCTGCTCCTTTTGGAATTCTCCCTAACGCAAAAGCATCATAACAAAGTACACAATGAAACTAAACAATGGGTAGGGAATGTAATCATCTACATTCCCCATTGAGATAAAACGGACACAAAGCAGATGGAGGCGGCAGAACAAAAAGATTGGCAAGTAGCCTAGCAATTTAAAGCGTTGGGCCAGTAACTGAAAGGTTGCTTGTTCGAATCACAGAGCCGACAAGGTGAAAAAATCTTATGTGCCTGTCTGCCTGACTAAACCCTAAGTGCTCCTGTAAGTCGCACTGGATAACAGCGTCTGCTAAATGACTAAAATGTATAAATAATAATTAGCATTTAGTATGCAGTTTGTAAATTCAGCATGGTATGGTGAGGCAGTAGCAGCATGGTAAGGTGCATGGTCAAGCAGCAGCTATTAAATGCCTCAGAAATAATTTTTCATTGTGTGCCAAGGTTCTAAGAAGAGGAAGTGGAGTGAGGAGGAGAAAGGGGAAGTGGAAAAGAAATTGATACAATTCATTCACTCCGGAGATACTCCAGGGAAAGCAGACTGTCTTGCATGCATCAAGGCAGCACCACAAGCTCTCAGAGAGCGGGACTGGCGGGCAGTGAAGTATTATGTCAAGAACAGAATTACAGCCCGCGAGAGGGACTACCAGAAAATGATGCAGTCGGACTCTGTCCCTCTGCACTCCCAGAAATAACGGTTTAAAGTTGTTCCTAAAAGGGTACAGCTGCTTGTCACTGGGGTGGTACATTTAGTTATAGATACATCATTGTACCCCAGTACATACCTCAGATAGTACCTATCCACAGGTGCAAAAGTAAACTCAGCAAAAAAAGGGTTTTGGGTTTGTGCCCATAGGCGACGTTGTTGCCGGTGATCTCTGGTGAGGACCTGCCTTACAACAGGCCTACAAGCCCTCAGTTCAGCCTCTCTCAGCCTATTGCGGACAGTCTGAGCACTGATGGAGGGATTGTGCGTTCCTGGTGTAACTCTGGCAGTTGTTGCCGTCCTGTACCTGTCCCGCAGGTGTGATGTTCGGATGTACCGATCCTGTGCAGGTGTTGTTACACGTGGTCTGCCACTGCGAGGACGATCAGCTGTCCGCCCTGTCTCCCTGTAGCGCTGTCTTAGGTATCTCACAGTACAAACATTGCAATTTATGTCCCTGGCCCCTTCTGCAGTCCTCATGCCTCCTTGCAGCATGGCTAAGGCACGTTCACGCAGATGAGCAGGGACCCTGGGCACCTTTCTTTTGGTGTTTTTCAGAGTCAGTAGAAAGGCCTCTTTAGTGTCCTAAGTTTTCATAACTGTGACCTTAATTGCCTACCGTCTGTCAGCGGTTAGTGTCTTAGCGACCGTTTCACAGGTGCATGTTCATTAATTGTTTATGGTTCATTGAACAAGCATGGGAAAGTGTTTAAACCCTTTACAATGAAGACCTGTGAAGTTATTTGGAGTTTACGAATTATCTTTGAAAGACAGGGTCTTGAATGAGGGACATTTATTTTTTTGCAGAGTTTATATAGTACTAGAACAGTGACAAAGCCATTTGTTCCTTGTAAGTAGGGGTGTAACGGTTCACCAAACCCACTGTTCGCTATGTTTTGGGGTGACGGTTCAATTTTTCCGGTACAGCGGAAAAATAAAATGCCATTCCAATGTTCAGCGTTCACAATGTTCCCGGGATTGTATGTTGTGACAGGATTGTTATGTTGGGTCTCAGGTTTCCACTCTGATGCTGCGTTTGTAACCATGTGGGAGGTGGGAATCGACCAGTTGGATTGTATGTTGTGAAAGGATTGTTATGTTGGGTCTCAGGTTTCCACTCTGATGCTGCGTTTGTAACCATGTGGGAGGTGGGAATTGACCAGTTGGATTGTATGTTGTGAAAGGATTGTTATGTTGGGTCTCAGGTTTCCACTCTGATGCTGCGTTTGTAACCATGTGGGAGGTGGGAATTGACCAGTTGGATTGTATGTTGTGAAAGGATTGTTATGTTGGGTCTCAAGTTTTCACTCTGATGCTGCGTTTGTAACCATGTGGGAGGTGGGAATTGACCAGTTGTCTTAAACCCTATTTGGATGCATTCATGTCATTTCATCTTATTGATAAACGGCGATTGGTTAATGGCCAACAACTGCGTCAACCATAAACTAAAAGTACAGCTATCAATCTTGTAAACAAATTATAGAGTTCAAAACAGATAGCTTTTTATAAATAATGTTTTGTTGCATTTAACTGCCAAAAATGCCTTTTATAAAAAACATTTTCTTAGTAGGTGACGTCAGAGGTCACCATGTGGTAGAAGTGGGAGCTCAGGATGATGAGTTTAGTAATTACCAGTTAGAGGTCACCATGTGGTAGAAGTGGGAGCTCAGGATGATGAGTTTAGTAATTACCAGTTAGAGGTCACCATGTGGTAGAAGTGGGAGCTCAGGATGATGAGTTTAGTAATTACCAGTCAGAGGTCACCATGTGGTAGAAGTGGGAGCTCAGGATGATGAGTTTAGTAATTACCAGTTAGAGGTCACCATGTGGTAGAAGTGGGAGCTCAGGATGATGAGTTTAGTAATTACCAGTCAGAGGTCACCATGTGGTAGAAGTGGGAGCTCAGGATGATGAGTTTAGTAATTACCAGTCAGAGGTCACCATGTGGTAGAAGTGGGAGCTCAGGATGATGAGTTTAGTAATTACCAGTTAGAGGTCACCATGTGGTAGAAGTGGGAGCTCAGGATGATGAGTTTAGTAATTACCAGTCAGAGGTCACCATGTGGTAGAAGTGGGAGCTCAGGATGATGAGTTTAGTAATTACCAGTTAGAGGTCACCATGTGGTAGAAGTGGGAGCTCAGGATGATGAGTTTAGTAATTACCAGTCAGAGGTCACCATGTGGGAGCTCAGGATGATGAGTTTAGTAATTACCAGTTAGAGGTCACCATGTGGTAGAAGTGGGAGCTCAGGATGATGAGTTTAGTAATTACCAGTTAGAGGTCACCATGTGGTAGAAGTGGGAGCTCAGGATGATGAGTTTAGTAATTACCAGTTAGAGGTCACCATGTGGTAGAAGTGGGAGCTCAGGATGATGAGTTTAGTAATTACCAGTTAGAGGTCACCATGTGGTAGAAGTGGGAGCTCAGGATGATGAGTTTAGTAATTACCAGTTAGAGGTCACCATGTGGTAGAAGTGGGAGCTCAGGATGATGAGTTTAGTAATTACCAGTCAGAGGTCACCATGTGGTAGAAGTGGGAGCTCAGGATGATGAGTTTAGTAATTACCAGTCAGAGGTCACCATGTGGGAGCTCAGGATGATGAGTTTAGTAATTACCAGTTAGAGGTCACCATGTGGTAGAAGTGGGAGCTCAGGATGATGAGTTTAGTAATTACCAGTTAGAGGTCACCATGTGGTAGAAGTGGGAGCTCAGGATGATGAGTTTAGTAATTACCAGTTAGAGGTCACCATGTGGTAGAAGTGGGAGCTCAGGATGATGAGTTTAGTAATTACCAGTCAGAGGTCACCATGTGGTAGAAGTGGGAGCTCAGGATGATGAGTTTAGTAATTACCAGTCAGAGGTCACCATGTGGTAGAAGTGGGAGCTCAGGATGATGAGTTTAGTAATTACCAGTCAGAGGTCACCATGTGGTAGAAGTGGGAGCTCAGGATGATGAGTTTAGTAATTACCAGTCAGAGGTCACCATGTGGTAGAAGTGGGAGCTCAGGATGATGAGTTTAGTAATTACCAGTTAGAGGTCACCATGTGGTAGAAGTGGGAGCTCAGGATGATGAGTTTAGTAATTACCAGTCAGAGGTCACCATGTGGTAGAAGTGGGAGCTCAGGATGATGAGTTTAGTAATTACCAGTTAGAGGTCACCATGTGGTAGAAGTGGGAGCTCAGGATGATGAGTTTAGTAATTACCAGTCAGAGGTCACCATGTGGTAGAAGTGGGAGCTCAGGATGATGAGTTTAGTAATTACCAGTTAGAGGTCACCATGTGGTAGAAGTGGGAGCTCAGGATGATGAGTTTAGTAATTACCAGTTAGAGGTCCTTTTCAAGTGGATTTTTCCCAGTGTTATGTAATAAATTGCCACTTCCCACTTGGTAACAAATGCACCATGTTATTGCCTCCTTCAGTGCCTCATAAAGGGGTCTTGTCTGTAGCACGGTACATCTCCCACTCCGGGGTAATGTGAAAGCCTTGCCCCCACTAAGCCATGTGTCCTAAATCATTTCCCAGTGTGTCTTGACTTTTCTAGTGAACTCTAGCATTACAACCCATGACTGTATTTGTTAGTGACAGAGACAGTTGTTGAATTCGTTCATTTTCAGGACTGTGGCCTTAACCAAGTTAGTTCCTAGGCATGTAGTATATTCAAAGTATTTGACAATACATTGCATATCTCTGAATGTACATTTGATATTTTTGTACTCCAGGGAACTATACTGCACCCTTATTTCTACGTGTCTGTATGCCTGTCCGCTCGTCTGTCCCTCTTCCTGCCTGCCCGCCCGTCTGTCCCTCTTCCTGCCTGCCCGCCTCCCTGTTTGTTTGATTTTGTAAACAAAAAAATCTGACCATCAAAAATCTGTCCTCATCCTTCCCTGACTTTTCCGGAATATTTTGTATTTTACACTGTTCATTTGTCAGAATTTTGAAATCTCAAACAAAATACAAAAGTATTTAGAGCCTTTTTCACACTTAACTTAATCCGCCAAGACAATGTGCTGTAGGAAGTTGGTACCCAGCCAGGTGCTGATGCAACTCTCCTGACTGAGTGACAAACTGAATCCACCAAGACAATGTGCTGTAGGAAGTTGGTACCCAGCCAGGTGCTGATGCAACTCTCCTGACTGACTGATGAATGGGAGATAATTGTGCACCATCACAATTACATTTAAATGAGGCCTGAGTGATTAGGAGGGTGAAGAGGTTGAATTAATTTGAACAATAGTGTATTGATGAGTTTGTTATGCCTATTTATCAGCAGCAAATAATTTGACCGCATCACTTGTGGGTTGATACCATTACTTTTACATTTTACTTTGTAAAAATTCAAAAAGGGCACTCGCACATCTGAGCAATCGTATTTGCAGGTGCATGGCAACAATTGAACAAGATGAAGGAAAAAGGAAACCGCACACTGCTCTTGATAGTATCACCGATATTTAATAAGCTTAAGGCCACACGGCCTTCGACAGAGCTATTTAATTTTTTTAATTTTACCTTTATTTAACTAGGCAAGTCAGTTAAGAACAAATTCTTATTTTCAATGACGGCCTAGGAACAGTGGGTTAACTGCCTGTTCAGGGGCAGAACGACAGATTTGTACCTTGTCAGCTCGGGGATTTGAACTTGCAACCTTTTCGGTTACTAGTCCAACGCTCTAACCACTAGGCTACCCTGCCGCCCCTATCAAGAGCAGTGTGCGGTTTCCTTTTTCCTTCACATTTTACTTTGTAAAAAACAGTTATGGGACTGTTTTATTTACTACAACTCTCTTTAATATTTATCACATTTATTGTAAATAAGAACATTTTAAATGTTGCACTAGGCCTTCTAAATAATTCATATTGGGCGGGAAACAATCGATGCCAGACAACCTGATCAGCTGATTGAAACGACACCTGAAACGATACCACATGTTCACACATAAGAGTTAGCCTATAGACACGTTTACATTGGCAGTCGGATGAGTGACAATATATTAGGCCTATTATTTGTCAAATTGTACATGAAGAGATGGGCGCATCGCTTTATCAAATCCGCCACATGCAGGTAAAACATTGTGATTTCTATATAGTATCTGAAAAAGCATATTCTGCACTTTTTATGTACTTGCTCAATGTCTTTCCCTATCTGGTGAAAGATGAAACCAGGCCAGCGGGTCAGAGACTGGTGTTGAAACCAAGTACTTGCTCAATGTCTTTCCATATCTGGTGAAAGATGAAACCAGGCCAGCGGGTCAGAGACTGGTGTTGAAACCAAGTACTTGCTCAATGTCTTTCCATATCTGGTGAAAGATGAAACCAGGCCAGCGGGTCAGAGACTGGTGTTGAAACCAAGTACTTGCTCAATGTCTTTCCATATCTGGTGAAAGATGAAACCAGGCCAGCGGGTCAGAGACTGGTGTTGAAACCAAGTACTTGCTCAATGTCTTTCCATATCTGGTGAAAGATGATACCAGGCCAGCGGGTCAGAGACTGGTGTTGAAACCAAGTACTTGCTCAATGTCTTTCCATATCTGGTGAAAGATGAAACCAGGCCAGCGGGTCAGAGACTGGTGTTGAAACTCGTGGACAAAGGCAGGAATATGACCATGGTCAACTTCTTCACATTAATTACCCCTGGCAGACTTGTTGATTGCAGAGAAGACGAGCTTCTCGGAATAGTGAACAAATAAAGGCGAGAGCCTTTATTTTAAACCATAAAAATAAGACATAATGTCAAGTTGGCAGGTGCACAGGAAACAAGGCCCATAAACTGTTTGCAGCGCAACTGATTTGTTTTTGGGGCTTGCTCACACAAATCCCCGAAGCTGTGGACCCGAAACTTAAAGAGAAGACGTGATTGGTTCATGTGTAAAGGGTACAAGGGCACAATAGTGTCTGATTCAATCAACAAGTGACTGTTTTTATATCTTGTCATGAATATTTTTACACAAATATATCTTTATGCAATTAATCCTTTACAATTGTTCATGTTCATACGCTCCGTTTGTTTAGGAATAAATAAATTCACCTGGTTAAAGGATTAATATTATTATCTGTTAGTTTCTGTTAGAAGCTGTAACTAGACTTCATTAATACTATAACTCTGTTACTAATCACCTGGCTGGTTAAAGTATTAATATTATTATCTGTTAGTTTCTGTTAGACTTTATTAATACTATAACTCTGTTACTAATCACCTGGCTGGTTATAGTGTTATTATTAATACTATAACTCTGTTACTAATCACCTGGCTGGTTATAGTGTTATTATTAATGACTATTACTATGTTACTAATCACCTGGCTGGTTAAAGGATTAATATTATTATCTGTTAGTGTCTGTTAGAAGCTGTAACTAGACTTTATTAATACTATTACTCTGTTACTAATCACCTGGCTGGTTTATAGTGTTATTATTAATGACTATAACTATGTTACTAATCACCTGGCTGGTTATAGTGTTATTATTAATACTATTACTCTGTTACTAATCACCTGGCTGGTTTATAGTGTTATTATTAATGACTATAACTCTATTACTAATCACCTGGCTGGTTTATAGTGTTATTATTAATGACTATTACTATGTTACTAATCACCTGGCTGGTTATAGTGTTATTATTAATGACTATAACTCTATAACTAATCACCTGGCTGGTTATAGTGTTATTATTAATGACTATAACTCTATTACTAATCACCTGGCTGGTTATAGTGTTATTATTAATGACTATAACTCTATTACTAATCACCTGGCTGGTTATAGTGTTATTATTAATGACTATAACTCTATTACTAATCACCTGGCTGGTTATAGTGTTATTATTAATGACTATTACTCTGTTACTAATCACCTGGCTGGTTATAGTGTTATTATTAATGACTATAACTATATTACTAATCACCTGGCTGGTTATAGTGTTATTATTAATGACTATTACTCTGTTACTAATCACCTGGCTGGTTATAGTGTTATTATTAATGACTATTACTATGTTACTAATCACCTGGCTGGTTATAGTGTTATTATTAATACTATTACTCTGTTACTAATCACCTGGCTGGTTTATAGTGTTATTATTAATGACTATAACTCTATTACTAATCACCTGGCTGGTTTATAGTGTTATTATTAATGACTATAACTCTATAACTAATCACCTGGCTGGTTATAGTGTTATTATTAATGACTATTACTATGTTACTAATCACCTGGCTGGTTAAAGGATTAATATTATTATCTGTTAGTGTCTGTTAGAAGCTGTAACTAGACTTTATTAATACTATTACTCTGTTACTAATCACCTGGCTGGTTTATAGTGTTATTATTAATGACTATAACTCTATTACTAATCACCTGGCTGGTTATAGTGTTATTATTAATGACTATTACTCTATTACTAATCACCTGGCTGGTTATAGTGTTATTATTAATGAATATAACTCTATTACTAATCACCTGGCTGGTTATAGTGTTATTATTAATGACTATAACTAATCACCTGGCTGGTTATAGTGTTATTATTAATGACTATAACTAATCACCTGGCTGGTTATAGTGTTATTATTAATGACTATAACTCTATTACTAATCACCTGGCTGGTTATAGTATTATTATTAATGACTATAACTAATCACCTGGCTGGTTATAGTATTATTATTAATGACTATAACTAATCACCTGGCTGGTTATAGTATTATTATTAATGACTATAACTAATCACCTGGCTGGTTATAGTGTTATTATTAATGACTATAACTAATCACCTGGCTGGTTATAGTGTTATTATTAATGACTATAACTAATCACCTGGCTGGTTATAGTGTTATTATTAATGACTATAACTCTATTACTAATCACCTGGCTGGTTATAGTGTTATTATTAATGAATATAACTCTATTACTAATCACCTGGCTGGTTATAGTGTTATTATTAATGACTATAACTAATCACCTGGCTGGTTATAGTGTTATTATTAATGACTATAACTAATCACCTGGCTGGTTATAGTGTTATTATTAATGACTATAACTAATCACCTGGCTGGTTATAGTGTTATTATTAATGACTATAACTCTATTACTAATCACCTGGCTGGTTATAGTGTTATTATTAATGACTATAACTCTATTACTAATCACCTGGCTGGTTATAGTGTTATTATTAATGACTATTACTCTGTTACTAATCACCGGGCTGGTTATAGTGTTATTATCAATGACTATTACTCTGTTACTAATCACCTGGCTGGTTATAGTGTTATTATTAATGACTATTACTCTGTTACTAATCACCTGGCTGGTTTATAGTGTTATTATTAATGACTATTACTATGTTACTAATCACCTGGCTGGTTTATAGTGTTATTATTAATGACTATAACTCTATTACTATTCACCTGGCTGGTTATAGTGTTATTATTAATGACTATAATAACTATGTTACTAATCACCTGGCTGGTTATAGTGTTATTATTAATGACTATTACTATGTTACTAATCACCTGGCTGGTTTATAGTGTTATTATTAATGACTATTACTATGTTACTAATCACCTGGCTGGTTATAGTGTTATTATTAATGACTATAACTCTATTACTATGTTACTATTCACCTGGCTGGTTATAGTGTTATTATTAATGACTATAACTCTATTACTAATCTCCTGGCTGGTTATAGTGTTATTATTAATGACTATAATAACTATGTTACTAATCACCTGGCTGGTTATAGTGTTATTATTAATGACTATTACTCTGTTACTAATCACCTGGCTGGTTTATAGTGTTATTATTAATGACTATTACTATGTTACTAATCACCTGGCTGGTTATAGTGTTATTATTAATGACTATAACTCTATTACTAATCACCTGGCTGGTTATAGTGTTATTATTAATGACTATTACTATGTTACTAATCACCTGGCTGGTTAAAGGATTAATATTATTATCTGTTAGTTTCTGTTAGAAGCTGTAACTAGACTTTATTAATACTATAACTCTGTTACTAATCAAACGTAAAAATAACTATTTTTTTATTGATATGTTCCCATTATTTCTTCATGCAATTAATAATTTACAATAGTTTATGCACTATTTATAAAGCATTTATTTATCAAACATGTTTGCTCACCTTGCAGGTTGATATGCATCTGATGCTAAAGAGGACGCCCGGCAACATTCTCTAGTGGTTCTGATATGCTGAAAGACCATTCAAACTGATCTAGATTAGAATCCATTCTCTAGTGGGTTCTGATATGCTGAAAGGCCATTCAAACTGATCTAGATTAGAATCCATTCTCTAGTGGTTCTGATATGCTGAAAGACCATACAAACTGATCTAGATTAGAATCCATTCTCTAGTGGTTCTGATATGCTGAAAGGCCATTCAAACTGATCTAGGTTAGAATCCATTCTCTAGTGGTTCTGATATGCTGAAAGGCCATTCAAACTGATCTAGATTAGAATCCATTCTCTAGTGGGTTCTGATATGCTGAAAGGCCATTCAAACTGATCTAGATTAGAATCCATTCTCTAGTGGTTCTGATATGCTGAAAGGCCATTCACACTGATCTAGATTAGAATCCATTCTCTAGTGGGTTCTGATATGCTGAAAGACAATTCAAACTGATCTAGATTAGAATCCATTCTCTAGTGGGTTCTGATATGCTGAAAGGCCATTCAAACTGATCTAGATTAGAATCCATTCTCTAGTGGTTCTGATATGCTGAAAGGCCATTCAAACTGATCTAGATTAGAATCCATTCTCTAGTGGGTTCTGATATGCTGAAAGGCCATTCAAACTGATCTAGATTAGAATCCATTCTCTAGTGGGTTCTGATATGCTGAAAGGCCATTCAAACTGATCTAGATTAGAATCCATTCTCTAGTGGGTTCTGATATGCTGAAAGGCCATTCAAACTGATCTAGATTAGAATCCATTCTCTAGTGGGTTCTGATATGCTGAAAGGCCATTCAAACTGATCTAGATTAGAATCCATTCTCTAGTGGTTTCTGATATGCTGAAAGGCCATTCAAACTGATCTAAATTAGAATCCATTCTCTAGTGGTTCTGATATGCTGAAAGGCCATTCAAACTGATCTAGATTAGAATCCATTCTCTAGTGGGTTCTGATATGCTGAAAGGCCATTCAAACTGATCTAGATTAGAATCCATTCTCTAGTGGTTCTGATATGCTGAAAGGCCATTCAAACTGATCTAGATTAGAATCCATTCTCTAGTGGTTCTGATATGCTGAAAGGCCATTCAAACTGATCTAGATTAGAATCCATTCTCTAGTGGGTTCTGATATGCTGAAAGACCATTCAAACTGATCTAGATTAGAATCCATTCTCTAGTGGGTTCTGATATGCTGAAAGGCCATTCATACTGATCTACATTAGAATCCATTCTCTAGTGGTTCTGATATGCTGAAAGGCCATTCAAACTGATCTAGATTAGAATCCATTCTCTAGTGGGTTCTGATATGATGAAAGGCCATTCAAACTGATCTAGATTAGAATCCATTCTCTAGTGGTTCTGATATGCTGAAAGGCCATTCAAACTGATCTAGATTAGAATCCATTCTCTAGTGGTTCTGATATGCTGAAAGGCCATTCAAACTGATCTAGATTAGAATCCATTATCTAGTGGTTCTGATATGCTGAAAGGCCATTCAAACTGATCTAGATTAGAATCCATCTTCCCCTTGTGCCCTAAACAACAGCCGACACTATTGTCCCCAAATGGTACTAGTTGGTCGGGACTTGGTCCCCAGATGGGACTTCCTGTTGACACCAAATAAGGAGTTTCCTCTTGTGTCCCCACATTGATCACCTTCCCAGTCCCCACAATGTCATCCACCCTGATTTCAATTAATCAGTTACATTTGAAGGGATTTATTCATTATAGATTTATTATAGATGTGTTGATGTTTTCATCTTGTCTCCAGGTTGTCAGGAAAGTGGTGTCCCCAGAATGTGGTGTGAGAACAGGTGTCCCCAGAATGTGGTGTGAGAACAGGTGTCCCCAGAATGTGGTGTGAGAACAGGTGTCCCCAGAATGTGGTGTGAGAACAGGTAACCCCAGAATGTGGTGTGAGAACAGGTGTCCCCAGAATGTGTTGTGAGAACAGGTGTCCCCAGAATGTGGTGTGAGAACAGGTGTCCCCAGAATGTGGTGTGAGAACAGGTGTCCCCAGAATGTGGTGTGAGAACAGGTAACCCCAGAATGTGGTGTGAGAACAGGTGTCCCCAGAATGTGTTGTGAGAACAGGTGTCCCCAGAATGTGGTGTGAGAACAGGTGTCCCCAGAATGTGGTGTGAGAACAGGTGTCCCCAGAATGTGGTGAGAACAGGTGTCCCCAGAATGTGGTATGAGAACAGGTGTCCCCAGAATGTGGTGTGAGAACAGATGTCCCCAGAATGTGGTGTGAAAACAGGTGTCCCCAGAATGTGGTGTGAGAACAGGTGTCCACAGAATGTGGTGTGAGAACAGGTGTCCCCAGAATGTGGTGTGAGAACAGATGTCCCCAGAATGTGGTGTGAGAACAGGTGTCCCCAGAATGTGGTGTGAGAACAGGTGTCCCCAGAATGTGGTGTGAGAAGAGATGTCCCCAGAATGTGGTGTGAGAACAGGTGTCCCCAGAATGTGGTGTGAGAACAGGTGTCCCCAGAATGTGGTGTGAGAAGAGATGTCCCCAGAATGTGGTGTGAGAACAGGTGTCCCCAGAATGTGGTGTGAGAACAGGTGTCCCCAGAATGTGGTGTGAGAACAGGTGTCCCCAGAATGTGGTGTGAGAACAGGTGTCCCCAGAATATGGTGTGAGAACAGGTGTCCCCAGAATGTGGTGTGAGAACAGGTGTCCCCAGAATGTGGTGTGAGAACAGGTGTCCCCAGAATGTGATGTGAGAACAGGTGTCCCCAGAATGTGGTGTGAGAACAGGTGTCCCCAGAATGTGGTGTGAGAACAGGTGTCCCCAGAATGTGGTGTGAGAACAGGTGTCCCCAGAATGTGGTGTGAGAACAGGTGTCCCCAGAAGGTGATATAAACATGTGTGTGTGTGTGTGTGTCCTTTATCTTCCTCAGTGGGGAAAGAGAGAAATAAAGAAGTACATTTAAAGACGAACGTCGTCCTGAATAATGTCTGCTGACTAATCTATCCCTCTCTCCCTCCCTCTCTCTCTTGCTCTCTCTCTTGCTCTCCCTCTCTCTCTCTCTTGCTCTCCCTTCACAGCAACTCATAACTCTCAGTGAGTCACTGATATCACCCAGCCCATCAGGGCTCAAAGGCCCCCAATAACCAAATAAAAAGCAACTTCCACACATCCTCTGTCTCCACTCCCTCTCTCTCTCTCTCTTTCCCTCGGTTCTGACTCTCTCCCCCCCTCTCTCTCTCTTTCCCTCTGTTCTGACTCTCTCCCCTCCCTTTCTCTCTCTTTCCCTCTGTTCTGACTCTACCCTCCCCCTCTCTTTCTTTCCCTCTGTTCTGACTCTCTCCCCCCTCTCTCTCTCTTTCCCTCTGTTCTGACTCTCTCCCCTCCCTCTTTACCTCTGTTCTGACTCTCTACCCTCCCTCTCTCTCTCTTTCCCTCTGTTCTGACTCTCTACCCTCTCACTCTCTCTTTCCCTCTGTTCTGACTCTCTACCCTCCCTCTCTCTCTCTTTCCCTCTGTTCTGACTCTCTCCCCTCCCTCTCTCTCTCTTTCCCTCTGTTCTGACTCTCTCCCCTCCCTCTCTCTCTCTTTCCCTCTGTTCTGACTCTCTACCCTCCCTCTCTCTCTCTTTCCCTCTGTTCTGACTCTCTCCCCTCCCTCTCTCTCTCTTTCCCTCTGTTCTGACTCTCTCCCCTCCATCTCTCTCTCTTTCCCTCTGTTCTGACTCTACCCTCCCTCTCTCTCTTTCCCTCTGTTCTGACTCTCTACCCTCCCTCTCTTTCCCTCGGTTCTGACTCTCTACCCTCCCTCTCTCTCCTTCCCTCTGTTCTGACTCTCTCCCCTCCCTCTCTCTCTCTCTCTTTCCCTCTGTCCTGACTCTCTACCATCCCTCTCTCTCTTTCCCTCTGTTCTGACTCTCTCCCCCCTCTCTCTCTCTTTCCCTCTGTTCTGACTCTCTCTCCCCTCCCCCTCTCTCTTCCCCTCTGTTCTGACTCTCTCCACTCCCTCTCCCTCTCTTTCCCTCTGTTCTGACTCTCTACCCTCCCTCTCTCTCTCTTTCCCTCTGTTCTGACTCTCTATCCTCCCTCTCTCTCTTTCCCTCTGTTCTGACTCTCTACCCTCCCTCTCTCGCTCTCCCCCTCAGGGCTCCAGATCCTCTATCTGTTCTGACTCTCTACCCTCCCAGTATAGTATACACAAACTGGACAACAGGACAATTATCCTCAGCCTGGACTTGAACCCGATTGAACATCTCTGGAGAGACCTGAAAATAGCTGTGCAGCGACGCTCCCCATCCAACCTGACAGAGCTTGAGAGGATCTGCAGAGAATGGGAGAAACTCCCCAAATACAGGTGTGTCAAGTTTGTAGCATCATACCCAAGTTTCCGGCGCCGAAAAGAGATGGCTGCCTCGCTTCGTGTTCCTTGGAAAATATGCAGTATTTTGTTTTTTTACGTGTTATTTCTTACATCGGTACCCCGGGTAATCTTAGGTTTCATTACATACAGTCGGGAGGAACTACTGAATATACGATTAACGTCAACTCATCATCGTTCCTACCAGGAATATGACTTTCCCGAAACGGATCCAGTGTTTTGCCTTCCACACAATACAATGGATCTGATCCCAGCCGGCGACCCTGTGCGACGCCGAAAAAGGGGAAAACGTGGCGGTCTCGTGGTCAGGCTTCGGAGACGGGCACATCGCGCTCCACTCCCTAGCATACTACTCGCCAATGTCCAGTCTCTTGACAATAAGGTTGATGAAATCCGAGCACGGGTAGCATTCCAGAGAGACATCAGGGATTGCAACGTGCTCTGCTTCACGGAAACATGGCTAACTCAAGAGACGCTAACGGAGTCGGTGCAGCCAGCTGGTTTCTTCATGCATCGCGCCGACAGAAACAAACATCTTTCCGGTAAGAAGAGGGGCGGGGGGGTATGCCTTATGATTAACGAGAAGTGGTGTGATCATCATAACAACACACAAGAACTCAAGTCGTTCTGTTCACCTGATCTAGAACTCCTCACAATCAAATGTCGACCGCATTATCTACCAAGGGAATTCTCGTCAATCATAATCACAGCCGTATACATTCCCCCCCAAGCAGACACATCGATGGCCCTGAACGAACTTTATCTGACTCTTTGTAAACTGGAAACCACACACCCTGAGGCTGCATTCATCGTAGCTGGGGATTTTAACAAGGCTAATCTAAAAACAAAACTCCCTAAATTCTATCAGCATATCGATTGTGCTACCAGGGCTGGAAAAACACTAGACCATTGTTATACTAATTTCCGCGACGCTTATAAGGCCCTCCCCCGCCCCCCTTTCGGAAAAGCTGACCACGACTCCATTTTGTTGATTCGAGCCTACAAACAAAAACTCAAACAACAAGCTCCCGCGCTCAGGTCTGTTCAACGCTGGTCCGACCAATCAGAATCCACGCTTCAAGACTGCTTCGATCACGCGGATTGGAATATGTTCCGCATCGCGTCCAACAACAATATTGACGAATATGCTGATTCGGTGAGCGAGTTCATTAGGAAGTGCATTGACGATGTCGTACCCACAGCAACGATAAAAACATTCCCAAACCAGAAACCGTGGATTGACGGCAGCATTCGCGTGAAACTGAAAGCGCGAACCACTGCTTTTAACCAGGGCAAGGTGACCGGAAGCATGACCGAATACAAACAGTGTAGCTATTCTCTCCGCAAGGCAATCAAACAGGCTAAGTCTCAGTACAGAGACAAAATCGAGTCGAAATTCAACAGCTCAGACACAAGAGGTATGTGGCAGGGTCTACAGTCAATCACGGATTACAAAAAGAAAACCAGCCCCGTCGAGGACCAGGATGTCTTGCTCCCAGACAGGCTAAACAACTTTTTTGCCCGCTTTGAGGACAATACAGTGCCACTGACACGGCCCCCTACCAAAACCTGCGGGCTCTCCTTCACTGCAGCCGAGGTGAGTAAAACATTTAAACGTGTTAACCCTCGCAAGGCTGCAGGCCCAGACGGCATTCCCAGCCGCGTCCTCAGAGCATGCGCAGACCAGCTGGCTGGTGTGTTTACGGACATATTCAATCAATCCTTATCCCAGTCTGCTGTTCCCACATGCTTCAAGAGGGCCACCATTGTTCCTGTTCCCAAGAAAGCTAAGGTAACTGAGCTAAACGACTATCGCCCCGTAGCACTCACTTCCGTCATCATGAAGTGCTTTGAGAGACTAGTCAAGGACCATATCACCTCCACCCTACCGGACACCCTAGACCCACTCCAATTTGCTTACCGACCCAATAGGTCCACAGACGACGCAATCGCAACCACACTGCACACTGCCCTAACCCATCTGGACAAGAGGAATACCCATGTGAGAATGCTGTTCATCGATTACAGCTCAGCATTTAACACCATAGTACCCTCCAAACTCGTCATCAAGCTCGAGACCCTGGGTCTCGACCCCGCCCTGTGCAACTGGGTCCTGGACTTCCTGACGGGCCGCCCCCAGGTGGTGAGGGTAGGTAACAACATCTCCACCCCGCTGATCCTCAACACTGGGGCCCCACAAGGGTGCGTTCTGAGCCCTCTCCTGTACTCCCTGTTCACCCACGACTGCGTGGCCATGCACGCCTCCAACTCAATCATCAAGTTTGCGGATGACACTACAGTGGTAGGCTTGATCACCAACAACGACGAGACGGCCTACAGGGAGGAGGTGAGGGCCCTCGGAGTGTGGTGTCAGGAAAATAACCTCATACTCAACGTCAACAAAACAAAGGAGATGATTGTGGACTTCAGGAAACAGCAGAGGGAGCACCCCCCTATCCACATCGACGGGTCAGTAGTGGAGAAGGTGGAAAGTTTTAAGTTCCTCGGTGTACACATCACGGACAAACTGAATTGGTCCACCCACACAGACAGCGTTGTGAAGAAGGCGCAGCAGCGCCTCTTCAACCTCAGGAGGCTGAAGAAATTCGGCTTGTCACCAAAAGCACTCACACACTTCTACAGATGCACAATCGAGAGCATCCTGTCGGGCTGTATCACCGCCTGGTACGGCAACTGCTCCGCCCACAACCGTAAGGCTCTCCAGAGGGTAGTGAGGTCTGCAGAACGCATCACCAGGGGCAAACTACCTGCCCTCCAGGACACCTACATCACCCGATGTCACAGGAAGGCCATAAAGATCATCAAGGACAACAACCACCCAAGCCACTGCCTGTTCACCCCGCTATCATCCAGAAGGCGAGGTCAGTACAGGTGCATCAAAGCAGGGACCGAGAGACTGAAAAACAGCTTCTATCTCAAGGCCATCAGACTGTTAAACAGCCACCACTAACATTTAGCGGCCGCTGCCAACATACTGACTCAACTCCAGCCACTTTAAAAATGGGAATTGATGGAAATTATGTAAAAATGTACCACTAGCCACTTTAAGCAATGCCACTTAATACAATGTTTACATACCCTACATTACCCATCTCTTATGTATATATACTGTACTCTATATCATCTACTGCATCTTGCCATCTTTATGCAATACATGTACCACTAGCCACTTTAAACTATGCCACTTTATGTTTACATACCCTACAGTACTCATCTCATACATATATACCGTACTCTATACCATCTACTGCATCTGCCATGCCGTTCTGTACCACCACTCATTCATATATCTTTATGTACATATTCTTTATCCCTTTACACTTGTGTGTGTGTGTAAGGTAGTAGTGTGGAATTGTTAGGTTAGATTACTGTTGGTTATTACTGCATTGTCGGAACTAGAAGCACAAGCATTTCGCTACACTCGCATTAACATCTGCTAACCATGTGTATGTGACTAATAAAATTTGATTTGATTTGACTCAAGGCTGTAATCACTGCCAAAGGTGCTTCAACAAAGTAGTGAGTAAAGGTTCTGAATACTTATGTAAATGTGATATCTAAGTTTTTTTTAAATAAAAATTTGCACATAAAATAAACTGGTTTTGCTTTGTAATTATGGGTTATTGTGTGTAGATTGATGAGGGAAAAACAATTTAATCCATTTTAGAATAAGGCTGTAACGTGACAAAATGTGTAAAAAGTCAAGGGGTCTGAATGCTTTCTGAATGCACTGTATATCAGTATATTAGACTCTCTCTCTCTCTCTGCAGTGATGTTGTTTTCATCACTTCTGGTTTAACACTGACATCAAGTGGTGATTGTCCAAACTGCACCCCTGTTAAGATATAAAAAGCGAGAGAGATTGGAGGGAGAGAGATAGAGAAAGCAGAGAGAGAGAGCAGAGAGAAGAGAGCAGAGAGATCAGAGGGAGAGAGAGCAGAGAGAGAGAGCAGAGAGAGAGCAGAGAAGAGAGAGAGCAGAGAGAGAGACAGCAGAGAGAGAGCAGAGAGAGCAGAGAGAGACAGCAGAGAGAGACAGCAGAGAGAGAGCAGAGAGAGAGCAGAGAGAGCAGAGAGAGAGACAGCAGAGAGAGAGCAGAGAGACAGCAGAGAGACAGCAGAGAGAGCAGAGAGAGCAGAGAGAGAGACAGCAGAGAGAGAGAGCAGAGAGACAGCAGAGAGAGAGAGCAGAGAGAGAGAGCAGAGAGAGAGAGCAGAGAGAGAGAGAGCAGAGAGACAGCAGAGAGAGACAGCAGAGAGAGAGAGCAGAGAGAGAGAGCAGAGAGAGAGAGCAGAGAGACAGCAGAGAGAGCAGAGAGAGAGAGAGACAGCAGAGAGACAGCAGAGAGAGAGAGAGCAGAAAGAGAGCAGAGAGAGAGCAGAGAGAGCAGAGAGAGAGACAGCAGAGAGAGAGAGCAGAGAGAGCAGAGAGAGCAGAGAGAGCGCAGAGAGCGCAGAGAGAGCAGAGAGAGACAGCAGAGAGAGACAGCAGAGAGAGAGCAGAGAGAGAGCAGAGAGAGCAGAGAGAGAGACAGCAGAGAGACAGCAGAGAGAGAGCAGAGAGACCAGAGAGAGCAGAGAGAGAGACAGCAGAGAGAGAGAGCAGAGAGAGAGAGCAGAGAGAGAGAGCAGAGAGAGAGAGAGCAGAGAGACAGCAGAGAGAGACAGCAGAGAGAGAGAGCAGAGAGAGAGAGCAGAGAGACAGCAGAGAGACAGCAGAGAGAGCAGAGAGAGCAGAGAGAGAGACAGCAGAGAGAGAGAGCAGAGAGACAGCAGAGAGAGAGAGCAGAGAGAGAGAGCAGAGAGAGAGAGCAGAGAGAGAGAGAGCAGAGAGACAGCAGAGAGAGACAGCAGAGAGAGAGAGCAGAGAGAGAGAGCAGAGAGAGAGAGCAGAGAGACAGCAGAGAGAGCAGAGAGAGAGAGAGACAGCAGAGAGACAGCAGAGAGAGAGAGAGCAGAAAGAGAGCAGAGAGAGAGCAGAGAGAGCAGAGAGAGAGACAGCAGAGAGAGAGAGCAGAGAGAGAGCAGAGAGAGCAGAGAGAGCGCAGAGAGCGCAGAGAGAGCAGAGAGAGACAGCAGAGAGAGACAGCAGAGAGAGAGCAGAGAGAGAGCAGAGAGAGCAGAGAGAGAGACAGCAGAGAGAGAGCAGAGAGACAGCAGAGAGAGCAGAGAGAGCAGAGAGAGAGACAGCAGAGAGAGAGAGCAGAGAGAGAGAGCAGAGAGAGAGAGCAGAGAGAGAGAGAGCAGAGAGACAGCAGAGAGAGACAGCAGAGAGAGAGAGCAGAGAGAGAGAGCAGAGAGAGAGAGCAGAGAGACAGCAGAGAGAGCAGAGAGAGAGAGAGACAGCAGAGAGACAGCAGAGAGAGAGAGAGCAGAGAGAGAGCAGAGAGAGAGCAGAGAGAGCAGAGAGAGACAGCAGAGAGAGAGAGCAGAGAGAGAGCAGAGAGAGCAGAGAGAGCAGAGAGAGCGCAGAGAGAGCAGAGAGAACAGAGAGAGAGACAGCAGAGAGAGAGAGCAGAGAGAGAGCAGAGAGACAGCAGAGAGAGAGAGCAGAGAGAGAGAGACAGCAGAGAGACAGCAGAGAGAGAGAGCAGAGAGACAGCAGAGAGAGCAGAGAGAGCAGAGAGAGAGACAGCAGAGAGAGAGAGAGCAGAGAGAGAGAGAGACAGCAGAGAGACAGCAGAGAGACAGCAGAGAGAGAGAGAGACAGCAGAGATAGAGCAGAGATAGAGCAGAGAGAGAGCAGAGAGAGACAGCAGAGAGAACACTATCTGATATATATCCCCCCCTCAGAATCCCCATATTACTCAGAGGAGATCTTCCCCACCCTTGAGGAAGAGATGTGCCATGTCCAGGCCCAGGGAAATGTGCTCATCTGTGGGGACACAAATGCGCACACAGGAACACTACCTGATCTAACGAGCACACGAGGGGACAGCTTTATTACAGGCATTACTGTTTCTAACTGTCTTAATCTCCCCCATAGAAACAACAGTGACAGCACCGTCAACAAAAACGGAAGGGATCTGTTGCAGCTCTGTAGAAGCCTGGGTCTGTACTTTGTCAATGGTAGGTTACGGGGGGGACTCTTTGGGGAGATTCACCTACTGCTCACCTCTTGGCCACATCACAGTAGACTATATGATCACAGACATTGACCCTTTCTCTCTCAGCTTATTCACTGTCAAGCCACTAACACCTCTGTCTGATCACAGCCAAATTACGTTGTTCCTCAAAAGAACAGACATGGAAACAACCACACATTCACAGCCCAGTAAGCTGTACAACATCAGAAATTCATACAGATGGGCCCAAAACAGCACAGAAGAATACCAGAAAGCAACCTGGAACCAAAATATCTTATCTCTTAGATAACTTTATAGATACCAAATTCACTCACAGTAAAGAAGGCATCAATCTAGCAGTACAAAACATCAACTATATATTCAGGCAAACGGCAAAAGAAGCACAATTGAAATTGGTAAAAAACAAAACAAAAAAGATCACAGATGACAACTGGTTTGATGCAGATTGTAAAATTATAAGGAAAAAACTTAGAACACTATCCAACCAAAAGCACAGAGACCCAAATAATGGTGAATTACGCATTCATTACCGTGAGACTTTAAAACTCTATAAACGTGCACTCAGAACCAAAAAAGCACAGTACAACAGCAAGCAGCTGACACTAATTGAGGAGTCCATAAACACAAACAACTTCTGGCAAAATTGGAAAAAAATTAAAAAATCTAAACAAGAGGAATTAGCGATACAAAATGGTGACATATGGACAACCCATTTTAAAACACTCTACAACACCGTTCAAACTGACACAAACGCAGAACAACGCCAAATTCATGAGAAGTTGAATGGATTAGAAAAAGCTATAAAGGACAATCAACATCCACTGGACTCCCCAATTACTGACCAGGAGCTCTATAAGAAACTTCAGGCTTTCAAATTTAAAAACGCATGCGGACCTGATGGCATCCTAAATGAGATGCTCAAACTCACTAGTGCAACATTTCAATTGGCTATATTAAAACTGTTTAATTTGATCCTGAGTGTAGGTTATTTCCCTGACATCTGGAATCAAGGACTCATAACCCCAATCTTTAAGAACGGAGACAAATTTGACCCTAACAATTACAGAGGAATTTGTGTGAACAGTAACCAGGGGAAGGTTTTCTGTAGTATTATAAACGTAAGAGTTCTAAACTTCCTTAATAAGTACAATAAGCACAATGTCTTGAGTAAAAGCCAAATTGGATTTATACCAAAACATCGCACAACTGATCATATTTACACCCTACACACCCTGATGGATAAACATGTCCACCAAAATAATACCGAAATATACGCTTGCTTTATCGACTTCCAAAAAGCATTTGATTCTATTTAGCATACAGGACTGTTCTACAAAGTTATTGAAAGTGGTGTAGGGGGTAAAACATATGACATAATTAAATCAATGTATACTGGCAATACGTGCAGCATTAAAATTGGCAAGAAAAGAACACAATTCTTTAACCAGGGGCGGGGCCTTCGTCAGGGTTGTAGTCTGAGCCCTGCACTCTTCAATATTTACATCAACGAATTGGCCACTATTCTAGAGAAATCCTCAGCCCCTAGTGTTAGTCTCCACAATTCAGAGGTTAAATGCCTACTCTTCGCAGATGACCTATGCCTGCTGTCACCCACAGCACATGGCCTACAGCAGAGCCTGGACCTGCTAGAGCAGTACTGCTAGACCTGGGGCCTTGGCAGTAAACCCCAAAAAGACTAAAATAATGATTTTCCAGAGAAGATCCAGATCTCAGGGAATTAGACCAAAGTTCTCAATTGGTACAAAATATATAGAGTACTGTACACACTACAATTACTGAGGTTTAAAAATAAGCTGAACTGGACACCTTAATGAGGCATTGAATGAACTGAGAGAGAAAGCACGCAGGGCATTCTACGCCATTAAAAAGCAAATAGAAATTGGAATACCTATTAAAATTTGGCTAAAACTAATTGAATGTGTCATTGAACCAATTGCACTTTATGGCAGCGAGGTGTGGGGTCCACTTACAAAACAAGATTTCATCAAATGGGACAAACACCCAATTGAAACCCTGCATGCAGAGTTCTGTAAGATTCTCCTACCTGTCCAGAGGAAAACTACAAACAATGCATGCTGGGAAGAATTAGGCCAATATCCACTAATAATAAAAACTCAAAAAAGAGCAATTAAGTTTTGGAAACATCTAAAATACAGTGACCCCCTCTCATATCATTACCAAGCCCTGCAATGCCAAGAGCAGAGCAAAGAAAAGAGTTCCCTCATCCAGCTGGTCCTGGGGCTGAGTTCACTAACCTGTTCTACTAACACACTGAAGCCTCAGTCCCCTCATCCAGCTGGTCCTGGGGCTGAGTTCACTAACCTGTTCTACTAACACACTGAAGCCTCAGGACCAGAACATCCAATCAATCAGGATAAACCAAATTACAACACAGTCAAAACAAAACTATATTGCTTATTGGGAAACACAAGCACAAGCACAAAGCAAAATGCAGTGCTATCTGGCCCTAAATCGACAGTACACCGTGGCTAAATATTTGACCATGGTTACTGATCAAAACCTTAGATAAACCTTGACAAAATACAGGCTCAGTGAGCACAGCCTTGCCATTGAGAAGGGTAGACACAGGACAACCTGGCTCCCTGTAGAGGAAAGGCTGTGCAACCACTGCACAACAGCAGAACCTGAGACGGAGCTGCATTTCCTGACAAAATGTCAAAAATATAAAACAATTAGAGAGTGTCATTTTCCCAAATTTGAAACCCTTATTCAAGGTTTCAAAGACCTCTCTGATGAGAGTAGGCTACCCGTCCTGATGGGGGAGGACGCAGAGAGCTGTGGGTTGGCAGCGCACTACATTGCTGCCTGTCATAAGTTGAGGGACAGTGTCTGACAGACCAATCAACCTGCACATGTCCTCTACTGTGTGTTTATTGTTATTGTTGAATGTATGGTTATTTTGACCCTTGGTTACTGTTGTTACTGTTGTCCCGTTGACAATTTTGATTCTCATTTTTATATTGTAAATATCTAAAATAAGCTTTGGCAATATGTACATTGTTACGTCATGCCAAAAAAAGCGAATTGAATTGAATTGAGAGCAGAGAGAAAACAAACTGTTTTCACAATTAACATGCTTTTCTTGTTTTCAAGTATGTTTTATTATGAAAAGTACAATATATCCTTGTATACTTGTACAACTATGGAGCGTATGTCCATATATAATTATACAATTTGTTATTCAACATAAAGACAACAAATGATCACATTGGTGTTTTAACGGTGTTATTGTCACAATTATAGGAAGACACGCATGTGTGTGTGTGTGTGTGTGTGTGTCCAGCGTGTGTGTGTCCACATTGTGTGTGTGTGTGTTTGTCCAGTGTGTGTGTGTGTGTTTGTTTGTCCAGTGTGTGTGTGTGTGTGTGTGTGTGTGTGTGTGTGTGTGTGTGTGTGTGTGTGTGTGTGTGTAAGTGTGTTTGTCCAGTGTGTGTGTGTTTTTTCAGTGTGTGTGTGTGTGTCTGTGTGTGTCCTGTGTGTGTGTGTCAAGTGTGTGTGTGTGTGTGTGTGTCCAGTGTGAGTGTGTGTGTGTCCAGTTTGAGTGTGAGTGTGTGTTTTGTCCAGTGTGTCCAGTGTGTGTCCATACTGTGTGTGTTTGTCCAGTATGTGTGTACAGTGTGTGTGTGTGTCCAGTGTGTGTGTGTGTGTGTCCAGTGTGTGTGTGTGTCCAGTGTGTGAGTTTGTCCAGTGTGTATCCAGTGTGTGTGTGTGTCCAGTGTTTGTGTCCAGTGTCTGTGTGTGTGTGTCGACTGTGTTTGTGTATGTGTGTGTTTGTGTGTGTGTCCAGGATGTGTGTGTTTGTCCAGTGTGTGTGTGTCCTGTGTGTGTGTGTCCAGTGTGTGTGTGTGTGTGTCTAGTGTGTGTGTGTGTGTGTGTCCAGTGTGTGTGCGTGTGTGTCCAGTATGTGTGTGTGCGTGTCCAGTGTGTGTGTGTGTCTGTATATGTCCTGTGTTTGTGTGTGTGTGTGTGTGTCCTGTGTGTGTGTGTGTCTGTGTGTGTGTGTGTGTCCAGTGTGTGTGTGTGTGTCCAGTGTGTGTGTGTGTATCCAGTGTCTGTGTGCCAGTGTGTGTGTGTCCAGTGTGTGTGTGTGTGTGTTTCCAGTGTGTGTGTGTGTCAGGTTGTTATTTACAGTGACACTGAGGAGTCAACATAATGAACCCAAAACCCTGGATAGAGGGGCTCAGTGAATGTGGAGGTGAATGTGATCAGGTGGGTCAGTGTGTCAGAGGAGGCTCTATAGAAGGACAGAGTGCCGGCTGGCCAGTCCAGATACACTCCTACTCTGTGGGAGCTGGAGGAGGGGACGTCTATGGTAGTGTCATTATTATTGTGCCAGGCAGTGTAACTGTTGTCAGAGCAGAACAGACTCCAGGACTTGTCATTGTATCCAAGACAACAGTCTTCACCCCTTCCTCTCCTGCTGATTCCTTTATATGTCACTCCTATATCAGCCCCACTCCCACTCCACTCTACCTCCCAGTAACAGCGCCCAGTCAGACCCTCTCTACACAGCACCTGTTCCCAGACCTCAAATCTCTCTGGGTGATCAGGATACGGCTGCTTCTCTCTCCTCCATGTCACCTTTCTGTTCTCCTCAGACAGAGAGAGGAGTCTGTTTACTGTGTTTGGGTCCAGTGTGAGATCACAGACATCTGATGGATGAAACCAGACACAATATTAGAAATCATCATCATTCACATTAGAATGTTAACTCACTTTTCACTAATTCATTTAATGTAGATGTTTCTAGGTATCAAAAGGAGAAGTTAAGGTAACTTGAGACTTGTTGAATGATCATATGTTATACTGTATGGTAATATAAAACACACTTATTCCCATTAATTACACACACACACACACACACACACACACACACACACACACACACACACACACACACACATCAACTCTTTGTAAACGTTGGTGTCCCTGATTTCTGCTTCTGTAGAACTACAGCTGATATTTAATATGACCAAGTAAGTAATGATGGTGGTCTTTGACTTTGACTTAACTTGAATTAAGACTTATTCTTAGTCATATTCTTCACAGCAGTCAACACTCACATTTTCTAAGCCCAGGTTTCATTGTGTACTCTCCACCATGTTCCACACTGTAGCGGTAAGCAGAAGAACAGACAGTCATTGAGGGATACACCTGAGCTCACACACACACACACACAGGACACACACACACAGGACACACACACAGACACACACACACACACACACACTGGGCACTGGACACACACACATACACACTGCACACAAACCTAAACACACACACACACACAGGAAACACACACACAGTAACATACAACAAAGTCAAACATGTCTGATATGAACATTGACATAAACCCTCTACATACTTGAGTTTCTCCAGTCTGCAGTGTGGATCCTCCAGTCCAGCAGAGAGCAGTCTGACTCCTGAGTCTCCTGGGTGATTGTAGCTCAGGTCCAGCTCTCTCAGGTGTGAGGGGTTTGACCTCAGAGCTGAGACCAGAGAAGCACAGCCTTCCTCTGTGACTAGACAGCCTGACAGCCTGCAAAGAGTCAAATCATATTCAAATCACACTGCTATTCTTTGGTGGTGAAAATAGTGGCAGTATATTTTTTAAACATTTTCAGATACATCAGTGTCCTGAAACCTGCCATATCTATTCATAAATTAATGTTTCATTATTAGAAATGACAAATGATCAAAGTATTGCCTGCAGATAGAAACATGTATAGTACAAATATTATAGTAGACTGACCAGACCAGTTTAAAAAGCAGTATCAGTCAAAAGACAGACAGTGAGGTATCAGATTTAGATTGTATTGAAGATACAGTCCACATCATATCTATAATGACAGTGAGGTATCAGATTTAGATTGTATTGAGTATACAGTCCACACCATATCTATTTTGACAGTGAAGCTAACATTTTAAATGTGGCTCTATACTCCAACATTTGGCTACAACAAAACATACAAACCATATCACCATTAACCTCAAATAGAAGGTGACATTCTGTACTGTCACCTAATATGAAACATTCTATCTCAAATCCAAAATGCTGGAGCATAGCACCAAATGTAAAACTGTAAGCTTTACTGTCCAAACACATATTGTGTGGACTGTGTGTGTCTGGTAAACACATGTGGATCTGGTGAACAGTTATCACTTGTTGACCAACTACAGGAATACTGACCTCAGAGTCTCCAGTTTACAGTGGGGATTCCCCAGTCCAGCAGAGAGCAGCTTCACTCCTGAATCCTTCAGGTCATTGTTACTCAGGTCCAGCTCTCTCAGGTGTGAGGGGTTTGACTTCAGAGCTGAGACCAGAGAAGCACAGCCTTCCTCTGTGACTAGACAGCCTGACAGCCTGCAAAGAGATCATCATGACTTCACAAACACACTGTTAATTTAACACCAGTAGTGTAAAAAGACAATGGCAGATGCATTTGGTTTATTCTCTCAAACAACATATAGATTAATCTTCCGTATCCTAGAACTGTATGGTCATATTGTTATACAAACGTGAAAATCAATGCATTGATTCAGTATGTTATTCAATATAATATTATATACATATTATAATACATCATTTTCTCTAAACTGAATATTTCTTCCTGATGATTAGTTCTTATATGTCATTTTATTTACTCACAGAGCAGCTCTGGAGGCTTTGACCACTGGCAGCATCCTCAGAAGACCTTCCTCTGATCTGGAGAATTTCTTCAGGTCAAACACATCCAGCTCCTTTTCTGAAGTCAGCAACACAAAGACCAGAGCTGACCACTGTGCAGGTGACAGTTCTTCTTCTGAGAGACTTCCTGAGTTCAGGAAGCTTTGGATCTCCTCCACTAGAGAATGGTCATTCAGTTCATTCAGACAGTGGAACAGATTGATGCTCCTCTCTGGAGAGGGATTCTCCCTGATCTTCTCCTTGATGTACTTGACTGTTTCTTCATGGCTCTGTGAGCTGCTTCTTGTCTTTGTCAGTAGACCTCGTAAGTGCTTCTGATTGGACTCCAGTGAGAGGCCCAGAAGGAAGCGGAGGAAAAGGTCCAGGTTTCCCGTCTCACTTTGTAAGGCTTTATCCACAGCACTCTTGTAGAAAGTAACTTCAGGCTCGTCGTTTGTTTGCAGTTTGTCCATTAGATTCTCATTGTTGTTGATGAATGAGAAGAGCACATATACAGCAGCCAGAAACTCCTGAATGCTCAGATGAACAAAGCAGTACACCTTGTCCTGGTACAGCACACATTCCTCTTTAAAGAGCTGTGTGCACAATCCTGAGTACACTGAGGCTTCACTGACATCAATGCCAGCCTCTTTCAGGTCTTCTTCATAGAAAATCAGATTGCCATTCACAAGCTGTTGAAAAGCCAGTTTTCCCAGTGACAGAATGCTCTCTTTATTCCAGTGTGGACCTGTCTCTTCATTCCCAAGATACTTTTCATTCTTCTGTTTGGTATGAAACTCCACAAGGTGTGCGTACATCTCAGTCAGAGTCTTGGGCATCTCTTCTCTCTTATGTTTCAGCATGTGTTCAAGGACTGTTGCAGAAATCCAACAGAAGACTGGAATGTGGCACATGATGTGGAGGCTCCTTGATGTCTTTATGTGTGAGATGATTCTGCTGGCCAGGTCCTCATCACTGAATCTCTTCGTGAAGTACTCCTCCTTCTGTGGGTCATTGAACCCTCGTACCTCTGTCACCTGGTCAACACACCCTGAAGGGATCTTATTGGCTGCTGCAGGTCGGGTAGTTATCCAGAGGAGAGCAGAGGGAAGCAGATTTCCCTTGATGAGATTTGTCAGCAGAACATCCACTGAGGTTGACTCTGTGACGTCCCAACAGATCTTGTTATTCTTGAAGTCTAGGGGCAGTCGGCACTCATCCAGACCATCAAAGATGAACAGAACGTTGTACTTGTCGTAGTTGGAGATCCTTGATTGTTTGGTTTCCATTGAGAAGTGATTGAGAAGCTCAATGAAAGTGTGTTTGTCCCCTTTCATCAAATTCAGCTCCCGAAAAGGGAATGAAAATACAAATTGGACATCCTGATTTGCTTTTCCTTCAACCCAGTCCAGAATGAACTTCTGCACAGAGAATGTTTTTCCAATGCCAGCGACTCCCTTTGTCAGCACAGTTCTGATACGTTTGTCTTGTCCAGTTAAGGGTTTGAAGATGTCGTTACATTTGATTGCAGTCTCTGGTCTTGCTTGTTTCCTGGTTGTTGTCTCAATCTGTCTCAGCTCATGTTCATTATTGACCTCTCCTGTTCCACCCTCTGTGATGTAGAGCTCTGTGTAGATCTTATTGAGAAGTGTTGGGTTTCCTTGTTTAGCGATCCCCTCAAATACACATTGAAACTTCTTCTTTAGATTAGATTTGAGTTCACGTTGGCAAATCACAGCAAGCTCATCTGAATCTAGAAATAACACAGAGGATATTAATTTTACGTCTGTTTTAATGACTACAGTATTGTAGGACTGTTATAAAGTTTTACATTATAATAATTTATTCTCATAACTGACTGTATAAATGTGTAAATGTCTTCATAATGCATTACAGACTGGTGTGACTGATTATATTATTATTGGTATTATTGATGGTATTATTAATGTTGTCTCTCTCTCTCTCTAAATTAATCACCACAACACATCCCTGCTGCTACTTGATGAGGTCACTAGGTGTTGTGTTAAGGCTAGAGGTCGACCGATTAATCGGAATGGCCGATTAATTAGGGCCGATTTCAAGTTTTCATAACAATCGGAAATCGGTATTTTTGGACACCGATTTTGCAGATGTTTTTCTATTATTTTTTTTACACCTTTATTTAACAAGTCAGTTAAGAACACATTCTTATTTTCAATGACGGCCTAGAAACGGTGGGTTAACTGCCTCGTTCAGGAGCAGAATGACAGATTTTCACCTTGTCAGCTGGGGGGATCCAATATTGCAACCTTCAGGTTAACTAGTCCAACGCAATAACGACCTGCCTGCCTCTCGTTGTACTCCACAGGAAATAAGCCAAGGTAAGTTGCTAGCTAGCATTAAACTTATCTTATAAAAAACAATCAATCAATCATAACCACTAGTTAACTACACATGGTTGATGATATTACTAGATATTATCTAGCGTGTCCTGCTAGATAATATATATAATCTGACTGAGCATACAAGCATACAAGTATCTAAGTATCTGACTTAGCGGTGGTAGGCAGAAGCAGGCGCGTAAACATTCATTCAAACAGCACTTTCATGCGTTTTGCCAGCAGCTCTTCGTTGTGTATCAAGCATTGCGCTGTTTATGACTTCAAGCCTATCAACTCCCGAGATGAGGCTGGTGTAACCGAAGTGAAATGGCTGGCTAGTTAGCGCGCGCTAATAGCGTTTCAAACGTCACTTGCTCTGAGCCTTGGAGTGGTTGTTTCCCTTGCTCAGCATGGGTAACGCTGCTTCGAGGGTGGCTGTTGTCGTTGTGTTCCTGGTTCGAGCCCAGGGAGGAGCGAAGAGAGGGACGGAAGCTATACTGTTACACTGGCAATACTAAAGTGCCTATAAGAACATCCAATAGTCAAAGGTTAATGAAATACAAATGGTATAGAGATAAATAGTCCTATAATTCCTATAATAACTACAACCTAAAACTTCTTATCTGGGAATATTGAAGACTCATGTTAAAAGGAACCACCAGCTTTCATATGTTCTCATGTTCTGAGCAAGGAACTTAAACGTTAGCTTTCTTACATGGCACATATTGCACTTTTACTTTCTTCTCCAACACTTTGTTTTTACATTATTTCAACCAAATTGAACATGTTTCATTATTTATTTGAGGCTAAATTGATTTTATTGATGTATTATATTAAGTTAAAATAAGTGTTCATTCAGTATTGTTGTAATTGTCATTATTACAAATACATTTTTTTTTAATTGGCCGATTAATCGGTATCGGCTTTTTGGTCGTCCAATAATCGGTATCGGTATCTGCGTTGAAAAATCATAATCGGTCGACCTCTAGTTAAGGCTGCTACAATATCATTGAGTTACACAGCTACTTTAGCTGTACTTTAGCTACAGCTTTTAAATGTTATAAAACAGCATTCAACATGAGGCAGACAGATCTTACATTTCTCCAGTGTGTCAGCAAGCTCCTTCTGGTTCATTTTCCTCAGGACGTGCAGTGTGATCTTCAGAGCCCCCTCTCTGGCACTGCTCTCCTGCTTCTCATCTTCAGTATCCACCACTTCCTTATCCTGCTTCTGACTCTCAAAGCCTTCTGGGAGTTCTGGACTAAGAATCCTCTTGAACATCTTCAGCTCGTTCTTCACAAATGTCATAATTTTCTCTTCAAGCAACTGAAATAAATCAAGTAAATAAGTTAAACAAGAGAATAAATGTTTCTCATTAACACATTAATGAATGATTGACAGATCAACTTTACTTGAGGTAAACAAAAACAAATGTACATAACAGGACCACATACTCTGAATATGGAGGCCAGGTCTGTTTGATGACTCTGGTAAGACTGACCACGGAGAATCTCTGACTCTGATCTCTCCTGTTGGTTTCTGTGGACAAAACATGAGATTACATCTCCTCATCCTGGGAGTGCACACACACACACACACACACACACACACACACACACACACACACACACACACACACACACACACACACACACACACACACACACACACACACACACACACACACACACACACACACACACACACACACACACACACACACACACACACACGGAGGGAACGTTGTGTTTGTTTAATATTGTTTTAGGACTATGAAAATGGACAAAATTATTAGCCTATGGATTATGAAAACAACAAAAAGAAATGGGAAAATGGGAGAGGAGAAATGACTAGAGACAGTGTTGTTTAACTCACTGACCAATGAATTCTTCTTACCTTTGTTCAGTAGAAAAGTCTCCCTCTCTAAAGTTTAGAGGTTCATCCATAGACCAGTCACTCTTCATGGACACACAGCTGGGTACAGGGGAGGCTGGTCTCTCCTGCTTGATTGGGCTTCAACACAACAGAGACAAACATTACATCTCTCAACTACTCTGAGCTCAGATGGGGAAACAGAAGAAGAGTTTCATTCCAAAAAGCTATATTTCCATTTTCAGAAATGTTCGTAAATTAGCTTCTATTGTTTAAAGAAGTTATGTTTATGTTAAGTTATGTTTTTTGCTAAATGAGATGGCACGTGGGTACCTGCTTCTATAAACCAATGAGGAGATGGTACGTGGGTACCTGCTTCAATAAACCAATGAGGAGATGGCACGTGGGTACCTGCTTCTATAAACCAATGAGGAGATGCAGCGCGAACTGCGTCACAAATAGAACTGACTTCTAGACGCTCGTTGGCGCGTGCAAGCAGTGTGTCATTTTTAATAACGAAATTCATTTAGCGACGCGAGCGTTGTAGTCCGCCTGTCAGCCCCGCTAAAAGGCTGGTGTCGTTACTCTGCCTTCTCCAGGGACATGTTGAGGTAAATTTACTAACCGGGAGGGTTGAATTATGTAATTTATTGGAGGGCTGGAAGACGCACTCTTGTCTTTTCTATTCCGAGGTTGTTTACTCGCAATATCAGATATTAAGATGTTTTTTATAATGAATGTTTACTGAGGTTGAGGCTCTGACTAGTGATTATTTACCCGGGGTTCAATACCTGCTATTGAGGTGTCCTGAAAATAATATTCAAAAGTTCGGTCCTTGGACACAGAGGGGTTAAACACTAAAGTGACCGTCCATCTAGTGAAGAGAGGAGAACCGGACAGAGGTAGCCAGCATCCGTCAACGAGAGAATGATGTATTGTTAGCTAAGTTAACTAGGATGCTGCTGGTATAGTCGCTAGCTAGCTTACCTAGCTGTACCGACTAGCTTGGCTAGCTAGCTGGTCGTTCTGTACCTCGTCTCGATGAAAATGATGAATCCGGTGAACCACAAAATGAAACAAGGATAGAGAGTGAAAAGGGTTTGGCTACACTCATACTGTCCCTGACCGTAAAGAAAAAAAGCAAATTGAACACTGAACTTCAGGGTCTCAACACTGTAGTGAACTCCATCGTTATTCCCCAAGATCACCTCAGCCCACTCTGGCGTAACCGGACAATATGCTTGGCGCCACACCGTACGTGGACGCGGACAGTTCTGTACGGGGACGCGGACAGTTCTGTACGGGGACGCGGACAGTTCTGTACGGGGACGCGGACAGTTCCAGAACGCGGACATGAGCAGTGCAACACAATCAACAAAACCCAGTCTTTACAGCGGGTTACATTAGTAATATTCATTTTTTTATTATGTTGAACAAATGTTCTAAAAAATTTTTAGAACAATATGTTGAGATCTGGGCCCATATCCACAAAGCGTCTCAGAGTAGAGAATTGGTCGTATAAGTGCTGAGAATAAAGACATTTTACACTTATGGGTATAAATTAAAGCTATTGATGAAGTCTCTAGTCCCACCTAGTCGGCAGATATTTAGGACACCTGGTGAGCTGTCCTAAGTAGTTAAGAGTTAACAGCAGGTGTCTTGATAATACTATAGAATAATGCAGTGAGTCAGTGGTTCCTGCGCCACATGTAATTGCTTTGTAGTAGTTAAAAATAATGTTTTATATTTCTATATGATCAATCTATAAATAATATAGACCTACATGCAACAGTGTGTGTTGTGCTTTTGGCAATGATTTATGTATAATAATTATGTATAACAAGTGATACCATGTATAACTGCATAGCATTTTGTCTTCATTTTGGCAAATTAACTCATGCTTATTTCTGAAGATTAACTCAGGTTTTCACCCAGCGGATAAGGAGTTGGAGCTGTGGCTGAAAGGTGGCTGGTTTGAATCCCGGGCCGGGCGCTGGAAAAAACAGGTGAACTTGATCGGACCACTGGAGGGCTGCTGGGTTCACATCCTCAAAACATGAACCTTTTGTTGATCAGAACTCTACAGGTTCTTCTTCACTGAACCCAAAAATATATATAACTTTTAGTGGTTCCATATATTAAGGAAGTGATAGAAGCCTTTTTGGTTCTATAAGGAACCTTCTTTTCTAAGAGTGTTTAATAAACACGTTTATCTTTTGATTATTTAATTATCTACATCATGTTATTTCAAGTTGTCCCTTTGGAGCGCAACATCACGTTGTTAAATAATAATCCTAAATTGGGCATTGCTATAAATTGGGTAATTAAAGGCATCTATGGCGTAATATGTGTTCGATGAAAATGAACATCGTATGCAACGTCGTAGGCAACATTATTGGCAAGGGACTTGATGCTACTATGCCAAAGATATTTAGAGTTGTTAAACGGGTGTGAAGTGTGTGTTGATATAACGGTAATAGTGTAAGAATTCTGCTTGTAACAACCATCAGAACTGGTTAATAAAATATGCATTCCATTATATTAGGCAATAATTAAGAGTAGGCAAAGTGGTTGTGTCGTGTGAAAATTATATCAAATGTCTTACATTGCAACGAGTACAGTCAGGGTGCCGTGGAACCCCTACAGTACCTCCACAGACCCCGGATTGAGAACCCCTGCAGTACCTCCACAGACCCCGGATTGAGAACCCCTGCAGTACCTCCACAGACCCCGGATTGAGAACCCCTGCAGTACCTCCACAGACCCCGGATTGAGAACCCCTGCAGTACCTCCACAGACCCCGGACTGAGAACCCCTGCAGTACCTCCACAGACCCCGGATTGAGAACCCCTGCAGTACCTCCACAGACCCCGGATTGAGAACCCCTGCAGTACCTCCACAGACCCCGGATTGAGAACCCCTGCAGTACCTCCACAGACCCCGGATTGAGAATTCCTGATTTTGCAGATGCTCTTATCCAGAGAGATTTACAGTAAGTGCATTCATCTTAAAAAAGCTATTTATTTTGGAAATAAACTTAATCAAATCTTCACAAAATTGTCATCTTACCTCTTAGCTTTGGTGTCATGTCCCCCAGAGAGATGCATTTTAGAGGCAGGGCCCCCCTCCTCTCTCTCCCCAGAGAGACTCATTTTAGAGCACTGACCCCTAAACAGAGATCCAGCATGTAGGTTGTGGTTAACACAGTGACAACTAATTATTGATTTCCAATGGTTCTCATTTATTCATTATCTCTTTGAGAAATAAAACATTTACTAACAGACATATCGAAACAGTCAGATGATTTAATGCATCACATGAACATGTAGTTGTGACATTTCATCTCCATGGTAACTGTCAATAATAATAATAATAAGTCACTGTTTGTTAAGGTATCTTTACTTTTACTCAAGTATGAGAATTCAGTACTTTTTCCACCACTGTTCTAACGTTCTAGAGACATATGAGCCACATTTTCAACAGACATTTTGTAACTTCGTAGGCTACAAAGTTACTTTCAATTTCATATAAGGAAAAAAAAGTAACGGTCACTTGGTGAATTAGTTGTGCATTGCCCGGCTCCCAGGGTGAGCAAAGTTTGCGCATTTTACACCATTCCATTGGTCCTAAAAATAAATGTCCACTCACCTGTAGCACCGGGCCATGCAAAACGAACTTCCCACTGTCGCAGCGCACTGAGACACAGAGTTCTAAACCCAGACGCGTTTCTTCAAGACATCTCTCTTACATTATTTTTGATAAACATATAATTTACTGGAAACCAAGTTTAGCTGTGTTTTTTCCCTCCAAAATGTGAGTTACTGTAGGACTTTAATAATTGTAAGCAGGCCTACAAACCAAAAAGGTTTTAATTTGAGAATGTTCATGTGTATGCCTCAAATATTAAACTGTCTTAAAATATTTGATGATTAGTTGAATCAGGTGTGTAAGTGCTGGTAAGAACAAAAGGATTGAGAAACCCTGAGATAAACATAAAACCATATCATTGAAAAGCTCCTCCACTATCTTTACCAGACGTGTTACTGACATGTCGGGCCTACTGATTAGTTTCCACTTTGAAAACTGCTGTCTGTCAGCAACTCAGCTCCAGTAGCAGTTCTACTAACTAGTAATATCTCATTCCAGGTATTCATTCTCTTACGCTGTCCTTTAGAATAAATTATTGTTCAAAGATACTTACTTTATTTGTCAGTTCTCTCCATTTCGCGTTTTTAGCTCTGTCCTCAAAATGGATCCTTTCCAAAAGAACAACTTTACTTTCTGTTTCAGCTCAGCCGTCTCCCCACCCTGATAATAAAGTGTTTTATTGGTATCTTCCACTAGATGGCAGTAAACACCTGCTGTAACTAGATTTTACAACTATGTGTTTGGTTTCAAACAAGAAGTGTCCCAGAGTTGGAGTGCTGATCTAGGATCAGGTCCCCTTCTCCATGTATTCTGATTAATTATGATCTAGGATCAGGTCCCCTCTCCATGTAATCTGATTCATTTTGATCTAGGATCAGGTCCCCCTCTCCATGTAATCTGATTCATTATGATCTCGGATCAGGTCCCCCTCTCCATGTAATCTGATTAATTATGATCTAGGATCAGGTCCCCTCTCCATGTAATCTGATTCATTATGATCTAGGATCAGGTCCCCCTCTCCATGTAATCTGATTCATTATGATCTAGGATCAGGTCCCCCAGTCCATGTAATCTGATTCATTATGATCTATGATCAGGTCCCCCAGTCCATGTAATCTGATTCATTATGATCTAGGATCAGGTCCCCCCTGTCCATGTAATCTGATTCATTATGATCTAGGATCAGGTCCCTCCTCTCCATGTAATCTGATTCATTATGATCTAGGATCAGGTCCCCTCTCCATGTAATCTGATTCATTATGATCTAGGATCAGGTCCCCCAGTCCATGTATTCTGATTCATTATGATCTAGGATCAGGTCCCCCTGTCCATGTAATCTGATTCATTATGATCTAGGATCAGGTCCCCTCTCCATGTAATCTGATTCATTATGATCTAGGATCAGGTCCCCCCTCTCCATGTAATCTGATTCATTATGATCTAGGATCAGGTCCTCCTCTCCATGTAATCTGATTCATTATGATCTAGGATCAGGTCCCCCAGTCCATGTAATCTGATTCATTATGATCTATGATCAGGTCCCCCAGTCCATGTAATCTGATTCATTATGATCTAGGATCAGGTCCCCCCTGTCCATGTAATCTGATTCATTATGATCTAGGATCAGGTCCCTCCTCTCCATGTAATCTGATTCATTATGATCTAGGATCAGGTCCCCTCTCCATGTAATCTGATTCATTATGATCTAGGATCAGGTCCCCCAGTCCATGTATTCTGATTCATTATGATCTAGGATCAGGTCCCCCTGTCCATGTAATCTGATTCATTATGATCTAGGATCAGGTCCCCTCTCCATGTAATCTGATTCATTATGATCTAGGATCAGGTCCCCCCTCTCCATGTAATCTGATTCATTATGATCTAGGATCAGGTCCTCCTCTCCATGTAATCTGATTCATTATGATATTGGATCTACCCTGTCTAACCACTGGGCCTCCATTGAGTCTCCATGTGTCAAGCAGTACAGAGAAACACCCTCTAGATGAGAGCAGAGGCTCTTGGATCCACCCTGTCTAACCACTGGGCCTCCATTGAGTCTCCATGTGTCAAGCAGTACAGAGAAACACCCTCTAGATGACAGCAGAGGCTCTTGGATCTACCCTGTCTAACCACCAGTTTAGTGATCTCGTTCCATCAATATGTCCATACTACTTTCACAACCAATTAGAGGTCTTGACCAGCAATGTCCCATTGGGCTCAACCAAGCCGAGAGTGAGGTTCTAGAAAGAGGACTGACTTTCATACCAACTCCTAAACAGGTGGACTGACTTTCATACCAACTCCTAAACAGGTGGACTGCAGGGAGCTCCGGAGGGATCTACACGTCTATCATAGAAGATTGAAGTTATCAGATCATTTTGAATATGAAACAGATTTTCCTCGGATACTATTTCTAAACCCCTCACATTGGGAACCTCAGTTGGAGTCAGTGTCAGAAACTATACAGACTCTTATACGTAGGGATGTGGCTTCCTTTTATATTACAGTACGTGTCCTCAAATGTTCTGTAATCGTACTAATTGAATAATAATAATTGAATTTCACAATTCAGAACCAGACCTCTATATCACCTTTACCTTACAATACATTTAAAAAATCAATCTCTAGAATTATAGTGATGAAACCAGCAGATAAAGGGGCTCAGATTGTTGTAATGGATAAAGTGAATGTCTTCTTGAAGCCAATAGACAATAGGATCATGTTAAACACTATGTTCCATTGTCCCACTCAACACAACCAGAAAACACAAAGATGAATCCAGGAGATAAACTGTATGAGGATAAGTACATTACAGATAAACAGATGGTCTGTCTTTTAGGGCCAGATTCTCCAAGGCCTCGGCAGTTTTACTTACTGCCTAAAATACATATCTCCTGAGACGTGGGCGGTTCCCTGCAGCTGAACAATAGGAAGTGATTGTATCTCAGAGACGTGGGCGGTTCCCTGCAGCTGACCAATAGGAAGTGATTGTGTCTCAGAGACGTGGGCGGTTCCCTGCAGCTGACCAATAGGAAGTGATTGTGTCTCAGAGACGTGGGCGGTTCCCTGCAGCTGACCAATAGGAAGTGATTGTGTCTCAGAGACGTGGGCGGTTCCCTGCAGCTGACCAATAGGAAGTGATTGTGTCTCAGAGACGTGGGCGGTTCCCTGCAGCTGACCAATAGGAAGTGATTGTGTCTCAGAGACGTGGGCGGTTCCCTGCAGCTGACCAATAGGAAGTGATTGTGTCTCAGAGACGTGGGCGGTTCCCTGCAGCTGACCAATAGGAAGTGATTGTGTCTCAGAGACGTGGGCGGTTCCCTGCAGCTGACCAATAGGAAGTGATTGTGTCTCAGAGACGTGGGCGGTTCCCTGCAGCTGACCAATAGGAAGTGATTGTGTCTGAGACGTGGGCGGTTCCCTGCAGCTGACCAACAGGAAGTAATTGTGTCTCAGAGACGTGGGCGGTTCCCTGCGGCTGACCAATAGGAAGTAATTGTGTCTCAGAGAAAGCTTGTTGCTGGAAAGCTTGATGAGCTCCAGCAGGCAGAAGGACAATGTGGTTCATTCAGAAGGACAATGTGGTTCATTCAGAAGGACAATGTGGTTCATTCAGAAGGACAATGTGGTTCATTCAGAAGGACAATGTGGTTCATTCAGAAGGACATTGTGGATCATTCAGAAGGGCTTTTATTGAGGGCAGAAACTATGAAGAAGAGGATGATGACTATTATGACGATATTGATGGAGTAACAGATTAATGAGGCTGAGGGTGATCTCTACAACAACGATGGTGTTATTGATGGAGTAACAGATTAATGAGGCTGAGGGTGTTGACTAAAATAACGATGGTGATATTGATGGAGTAACAGATTAATGAGGCTGAGGGTGATGACTACAACAACGATGGTGATATTGATGGAGGAAGAGATTAATGAGGCTGAGGGTGATGACTACAACAACGATGGTGATATTGATGGAGGAATAGAGTAATGAGGCTGAGGATGATGACTACAACAACGATGGTGATATTGATGGAGGAATAGATGAATGAGGCTGAGGGTGATGACTACAACAACGATGGTGATATTGATGGAGTAACAGATTAATGAGGCTGAGGGTGGTGACTACAACAACGATGGTGATATTGATGGAGGAACAGATTAATGAGGCTGAGGGTGATGACTACAACAATGATGGTGATATTGATGGAGTAACAGATTAATGAGGCTGAGGGTGATGACTACAACAACGATGGTGATATTGATGGAGGAATAGATTAATGAGGCTGAGGGTGATGACTACAACAACGATGGTGATATTGATGGAGGAATAGTTTAATGAGGCTGAGGGTGATGACTACAACAACGATGGTGATATTGATGGAGGAAGAGATTAATGAGGCTGAGGGTATTGACTACAACAACGATGGTGATATTGATGGAGGAATAGATTAATGAGGCTGAGTGTGATGACAACAACGATGGTGATATTGATGGAGGAATAGATGAATGAGGCTGAGGGTGATGACTACAACAACGATGGTGATATTGATGGAGGAATAGATTAATGAGGCTGAGGGTGATGACTACAACAACGATGGTGATATTGATGGAGGAATAGATTAATGAGGATGAGGGTGATGACTACAACAACGATGGTGATATTGATGGAGGAATAGATTAATGAGGCTGAGGATGATAACTACAACAACGATGGTGATATTGATGGAGGAATAGATTAATGAGGCTGAGGGTGATGACTACAACAACGATGGTGATATTGATGGAGGAATAGATGAATGAGGCTGAGGGTGATGACTAAAACAACGATGGTGATATTGATGGAGGAATAGATGAATGAGGCTGAGGGTGATGACTACAACAACGATGGTGATATTGATGGAGGAATAGATTAATGAGGCTGAGGGTGATGACTACAACAACGATGGTGATATTGATGGAGGAATAGATTAATGAGGCTGAGGGTGATGACTACAACAACGATGGTGATATTGATGGAGGAATAGATTAATGAGGCTGAGGGTGATGACTACAACAACGATGGTGATATTGATGGAGGAATAGATGAATGAGGCTGAGGGTGATGACTACAACAACGATGGTGATATTGATGGAATAGATGAATTAGGCTGAGGGTGATGACTACAACAACAATGGTGATATTGATGGAGGAATAGATGAATGAGGCTGAGGGTGATGACTACAACAACGATGGCGATATTGATGGAATAGATGAATGAGGCTGAGGGTGATGACTACAACAACAATGGTGATATTGATGGAGGAATAGATGAATGAGGCTGAGGGTGATGACTACAACAACGATGGTGACATTGATGGAGGAATAGATGAATGAGGCTGAGGGTGATGACTACAACAACGATGGTGATATTGATGGAGGAACAGATGAATGAGGCTGAGGGTGATGACGACAACAACGATGGTGATATTGATGGAGGAATAGATTAATGAGGCTGAGGGTGATGACTACAACAACGATGGTGATATTGATGGAGGAATAGATTAATGAGGCTGAGGGTGATGACTACAACAACGATGGTGATATTGATGGAGGAATAGATGAATGAGGCTGAGGGTGATGACTAAAACAACGATGGTGATATTGATGGAGGAATAGATTAATGAGGATGATGACTACAACAACGATGGTGATATTGATGAAGGAATAGATTAATGAGGCTGAGGGTTATGACTAAAACAACGATGGTGATATTGATGGAGGAATAGATGAATGAGGCTGAGGGTGATGACTACAACAACGATGGTGATATTGATGGAGGAATAGATGAATGAGGCTGAGGGTGATGACTACAACAACGATGGTGATATTGATGGAGGAATAGATTAATGAGGCTGAGGGTGATGACTACAACAACGATGGTGATATTGATGGAGGAATAGATTAATGAGGCTGAGGGTGATGACTACAATAACGATGGTGATATTGATGGAGGAATAGATTAATGAGGCTGAGGGTGATGACTACAACAACGATGGTGATATTGATGGAGGAAGAGATTAATGAGGCTGAGGGTGATGACTACAACAACGATGGTGATATTGATGGAGGAATAGATGAATGAGGCTGAGGGTGATGACTACAACAACGATGGTGATATTGATGGAATAGATGAATTAGGCTGAGGGTGATGACTACAACAACAATGGTGATATTGATGGAGGAATAGATGAATGAGGCTGAGGGTGATGACTACAACAACGATGGCGATATTGATGGAATAGATGAATGAGGCTGAGGGTGATGACTACAACAACAATGGTGATATTGATGGAGGAATAGATGAATGAGGCTGAGGGTGATGACTACAACAACGATGGTGACATTGATGGAGGAATAGATGAATGAGGCTGAGGGTGATGACTACAACAACGATGGTGATATTGATGGAGGAACAGATGAATGAGGCTGAGGGTGATGACTACAACAACGATGGTGTTATTGATGAGGAATAGATTAATGAGGCTGAGGGTGATGACGACAACAACGATGGTGATATTGATGGAGGAATAGATTAATGAGGCTGAGGGTGATGACTACAACAACGATGGTGATATTGATGGAGGAATAGATTAATGAGGCTGAGGGTGATGACTACAACAACGATGGTGATATTGATGGAGGAATAGATGAATGAGGCTGAGGGTGATGACTACAACAACGATGGTGTTATTGATGGAGGGATAGATGAATGAGGCTGAGGGTGATGACTACAACAACAATGGTGATATTGATTTAGGAACAGATGAAGAAGGCTGAGGGTGATGACTACAACAACGATGGTGATATTGATGGAGGAATAGATAAATGAAGCTGAGGGTGATGACTACAACAACGATGGTGTTATTGATGGAGGGATAGATGAATGAGGCTGAGGGTGATGACTACAACAACGATGGTGATATTGATGGAGGGATAGATGAATGAGGCTGAGGGTGATGACTACAACAACGATGGTGATATTGATGGAGGAATAGATTAATGAGGCTGAGGGTGATGACTACAACAACGATGGTGATATTGATGGAGGAATAGATTAATGAGGATGAGGGTGATGACTACAACAACGATGGTGATATTGATGGAGGAATAGATTAATGAGGCTGAGGCTGATGACTACAACAACGATGGTGATATTGATGAAGGAATAGATTAATGAGGCTGAGGATGATGACTACAGCAACGATGGTGATATTGATGAAGGAATAGATTAATGAGGCTGAGGGTGATGACTAAAACAACGATGGTGATATTGATGGAGGAATAGATGAATGAGGCTGAGGGTGATGACTACAACAACGATGGTGATATTGATGGAGGAATAGATTAATGAGGCTGAGGGTGATGACTACAACAACGATGGTGATATTGATGGAGGAATAGATTAATGAGGCTGAGGGTGATGACTACAACAACGATGGTGATATTGATGGAGGAATAGATGAATGAGGCTGAGGGTGATGACTACAACAACGATGGTGTTATTGATGGAGGGATAGATGAATGAGGCTGAGGGTGATGACTACAACAACAATGGTGATATTGATGGAGGAACAGATGAAGAAGGCTGAGGGTGATGACTACAACAACGATGGTGATATTGATGGAGGAATAGATAAATGAAGCTGAGGGTGATGACTACAACAACAATGGTGTTATTGATGGAGGGATAGATGAATGAGGCTGAGGGTGATGACTACAACAACGATGGTGATATTGATGGAGGGATAGATGAATGAGGCTGAGGGTGATGACTACAACAACGATGGTGATATTGATGGAGGAATAGAATAATGAGGCTGAGGGTGATGACTACAACAACGATGGTGATATTGATGGAGGAATAGATTAATGAGGATGAGGGTGATGACTACAACAACGATGGTGATATTGATGGAGGAATAGATTAATGAGGCTGAGGAGGATGACTACAACAACGATGGTGATATTGATGAAGGAATAGATTAATGAGGCTGAGGATGATGACTACAGCAACGATGGTGATATTGATGAAGGAATAGATTAATGAGGCTGAGGGTGATGACTAAAACAACGATGGTGATATTGATGGAGGAATAGATGAATGAGGCTGAGGGTGATGACTACAACAACGATGGTGATATTGATGGAGGAATAGATGAATGAGGCTGAGGGTGATGACTACAACAACGATGGTGATATTGATGGAGGAATAGATGAATGAGGCTGAGGGTGATGACTACAACAACGATGGTGATATTGATGGAGGAATAGATGAATGAGGCTGAGGGTGATGACTACAACAACGATGGTGATATTGATGGAGGAATAGATGAATGAGGCTGAGGGTGATGACTACAACAACGATGGTGATATTGATGGAGGAATAGATGAATGAGGCTGAGGGTGATGACTACAACAACGATGGTGATATTGATGGAGGAATTGATAAATGAAGCTGAGGGTGATGACTACAACAACGATGGTGTTATTGATGGAGGGATAGATGAATGAGGCTGAGGGTGATGACTACAACAACGATGGTGATATTGATGGAGGGATAGATGAATGAGGCTGAGGGTGATGACTACAACAACGATGGTGATATTGATGGAGTAATAGATTAATGAGGATGAGGGTGATGACTACAACAACGATGGTGATATTGATGGAGGAATAGATTAATGAGGCTGAGGCTGATGACTACAACAACGATGGTGATATTGATGAAGGAATAGATTAATGAGGCTGAGGATGATGACTACAGCAACGATGGTGATATTGATGAAGGAATAGATTAATGAGGCTGAGGGTGATGACTAAAACAACGATGGTGATATTGATGGAGGAATAGATGAATGAGGCTGAGGGTGATGACTACAACAACGATGGTGATATTGATGGAGGAATAGATTAATGAGGCTGAGGGTGATGACTACAACAACGATGGTGATATTGATGGAGGAATAGATTAATGAGGCTGAGGGTGATGACTACAACAACGATGGTGATATTGATGGAGGAATAGATGAATGAGGCTGAGGGTGATGACTACAACAACGATGGTGTTATTGATGGAGGGATAGATGAATGAGGCTGAGGGTGATGACTACAACAACAATGGTGATATTGATGGAGGAACAGATGAAGAAGGCTGAGGGTGATGACTACAACAACGATGGTGATATTGATGGAGGAATAGATAAATGAAGCTGAGGGTGATGACTACAACAACGATGGTGTTATTGATGGAGGGATAGATGAATGAGGCTGAGGGTGATGACTACAACAACGATGGTGATATTGATGGAGGGATAGATGAATGAGGCTGAGGGTGATGACTACAACAACGATGGTGATATTGATGGAGGAATAGAATAATGAGGCTGAGGGTGATGACTACAACAACGATGGTGATATTGATGGAGGAATAGATTAATGAGGATGAGGGTGATGACTACAACAACGATGGTGATATTGATGGAGGAATAGATTAATGAGGCTGAGGATGATGACTACAACAACGATGGTGATATTGATGAAGGAATAGATTAATGAGGCTGAGGGTGATGACTACAGCAACGATGGTGATATTGATGAAGGAATAGATTAATGAGGCTGAGGGTGATGACTAAAACAACGATGGTGATATTGATGGAGGAATAGATGAATGAGGCTGAGGGTGATGACTACAACAACGATGGTGATATTGATGGAGGAATAGATGAATGAGGCTGAGGGTGATGACTACAACAACGATGGTGATATTGATGGAGGAATAGATGAATGAGGCTGAGGGTGATGACTACAACAACGATGGTGATATTGATGGAGGAATAGATTAATGAGGCTGAGGGTGATGACTACAACAACGATGGTGATATTGATGGAGAAATAGATGAATGAGGCTGAGGGTGATGACTACAACAACGATGGTGATATTGATGGAGGAATAGATTAATGAGGCTGAGGGTGATGACTACAACAACGATGGTGATATTGATGGAGAAATAGATTAATGAGGCTGAGGGTGATGACTACAACAACGATGGTGATATTGATGGAGGAATAGATTAATGAGGCTGAGGGTGATGACTACAACAACGATGGTGATATTGATGGAGGAATAGATGAATGAGGCTGAGGGTGATGACTACAACAACGATGGTGTTATTGATGGAGGGATAGATGAATGAGGCTGAGGGTGATGACTACAACAACAATGGTGATATTGATGGAGGAACAGATGAAGAAGGCTGAGGGTGATGACTACAACAACGATGGTGATATTGATGGAGGAATAGATAAATGAAGCTGAGGGTGATGACTACAACAACGATGGTGTTATTGATGGAGGGATAGATGAATGAGGCTGAGGGTGATGACTACAACAACGATGGTGATATTGATGGAGGGATAGATGAATGAGGCTGAGGGTGATGACTACAACAACGATGGTGATATTGATGGAGGAATAGAATAATGAGGCTGAGGGTGATGACTACAACAACGATGGTGATATTGATGGAGGAATAGATTAATGAGGATGAGGGTGATGACTACAACAACGATGGTGATATTGATGGAGGAATAGATTAATGAGGCTGAGGATGATGACTACAACAACGATGGTGATATTGATGAAGGAATAGATTAATGAGGCTGAGGGTGATGACTACAGCAACGATGGTGATATTGATGAAGGAATAGATTAATGAGGCTGAGGGTGATGACTAAAACAACGATGGTGATATTGATGGAGGAATAGATGAATGAGGCTGAGGGTGATGACTACAACAACGATGGTGATATTGATGGAGGAATAGATGAATGAGGCTGAGGGTGATGACTACAACAACGATGGTGATATTGATGGAGGAATAGATGAATGAGGCTGAGGGTGATGACTACAACAACGATGGTGATATTGATGGAGGAATAGATTAATGAGGCTGAGGGTGATGACTACAACAACGATGGTGATATTGATGGAGAAATAGATTAATGAGGCTGAGGGTGATGACTACAACAACGATGGTGATATTGATGGAGGAATAGATTAATGAGGCTGAGGGTGATGACTACAACAACGATGGTGATATTGATGGAGGAATAGATTAATGAGGCTGAGGATGATGACTACAACAACGATGGTGATATTGATGAAGGAATAGATTAATGAGGCTGAGGATGATGACTACAGCAACGATGGTGATATTGATGAAGGAATAGATTAATGAGGCTGAGGGTGATGACTACAACAACGATGGTGATATTGATGGAGGAATAGATGAATGAGGCTGAGGGTGATGACTACAACAACGATGGTGATATTGATGGAGGAATAGATGAATGAGGCTGAGGGTGATGACTACAAGAACGATGGTGATATTGATGGAGGAATAGATGAATGAGGCTGAGGGTGATGACTACAACAACGATGGTGATATTGATGGAGGAATAGATGAATGAGGCTGAGGGTGATGACTACAACAACGATGGTGATATTGATGGAGGAATAGATGAATGAGGCTGAGGGTGATGACTACAACAACGATGGTGATATTGATGGAGGAATAGATTAATGAGGCTGAGGGTGATGACGACAACAACGATGGTGATATTGATGGAGGAATAGATTAATGAGGCTGAGGGTGATGACTACAACAACGATGGTGATATTGATGGAGGAATAGATGAATGAGGCTGAGGGTGATGACTACAACAACAATGGTGATATTGATGGAGGAATAGATGAATGAGGCTGAGGGTGATGACTACAACAACGATGGTGTTATTGATGGAGGGATAGATGAATGAGGCTGAGGGTGATGACTACAACAACAATGGTGATATTGATGGAGGAACAGATGAAGAAGGCTGAGGGTGATGACTACAACAACGATGGTGATATTGATGGAGGAATAGATGAATGAGGCTGAGGGTGATGACTACAACAACGATGGTGTTATTGATGGAGGGATAGATGAATGAGGCTGAGGGTGATGACTACAACAACGATGGTGATATTGATGGAGGAATAGTTTAATGAGGCTGTAGGTGATGACTACAACAACGATGGTGATATTGATGGAGGAAGAGATTAATGAGGCTGAGGCTGATGACTACAACAACGATGGTGATATTGATGGAGGACTAGATGAATGAGGCTGAGGGTGATGACTACAACAACGATGGTGATATTGATGGAGGAATAGATGTATGAGGCTGAGGGTGTTGACTAGAACAACGATGGTGATATTGATGGAATAGATGAATGAGGCTGAGGGTGATGACTAAAACAACGATGGTGATATTGATGGAGGAATAGATTAATGAGGCTGAGGGTGATGACTACAACAACGATGGTGATATTGATGAGGAATAGATGAATGAGGCTGAGGGTGATGACTACAACAACGATGGTGATATTGATGAGGAATAGATGAAGAAGGCTGAGGGTGATGACTACAACAACAATGGTGTTATTGATGAGGAATAGATGAAGAAGGCTGAGGGTGTTGACTACAACAACGATGGTGATATTGATGGAGGAATAGATGAATGAGGCTGAGGGTGATGACTACAACAACGATGGTGATATTGATGGAGGAATAGATTAATGAGGCTGAGGGTGATGACGACAACAACGATGGTGATATTGATGGAGGAATAGATTAATGAGGCTGAGGGTGAATGACTACAACAACGATGGTGATATTGATGGAGGAATAGATTAATGAGGCTGAGGGTGATGACTACAACAACGATGGTGATATTGATGGAGGAATAGATGAATGAGGCTGAGGGTGATGACTACAACAACGATGGTGTTATTGATGGAGGGATAGATGAATGAGGCTGAGGGTGATGACTACAACAACAATGGTGATATTGATGGAGGAACAGATGAAGAAGGCTGAGGGTGATGACTACAACAACGATGGTGATATTGATGGAGGAATAGATGAATGAGGCTGAGGGTGATGACTACAACAACGATGGTGTTATTGATGGAGGGATAGATGAATGAGGCTGAGGGTGATGACTACAACAACGATGGTGATATTGATGGAGGAATAGTTTAATGAGGCTGTAGGTGATGACTACAACAACGATGGTGATATTGATGGAGGAAGAGATTAATGAGGCTGAGGGTGATGACTACAACAACGATGGTGATATTGATGGAGGAATAGATGAATGAGGCTGAGGGTGATGACTACAACAACGATGGTGATATTGATGGAGGAATAGATGTATGAGGCTGAGGGTGTTGACTACAACAACGATGGTGATATTGATGGAATAGATGAATGAGGCTGAGGGTGATGACTACAACAACGATGGTGATATTGATGGAGGAATAGATTAACGAGGCTGAGGGTGATGACTACAACAACGATGGTGATATTGATGGAGGAATAGATGAATGAGGCTGAGGGTGATGACTACAACAACGATGGTGATATTGATGAGGAAAAGATGAATTAGGCTGAGGGTGATGACTACAACAACAATGGTGTTATTGATGAGGAATAGATGAAGAAGGCTGAGGGTGTTGACTACAACAACGATGGTGATATTGATGGAGGAATAGATGAATGAGGCTGAGGGTGATGACTACAACAACGATGGTGATATTGATGGAGGAATAGATTAATGAGGCTGAGGGTGATGACGACAACAACGATGGTGATATTGATGGAGGAATAGATTAATGAGGCTGAGGGTGATGACTACAACAACGATGGTGATATTGATGGAGGAATAGATGAATGAGGCTGAGGGTGATGACTACAACAACGATGGTGTTATTGATGGAGGGATAGATGAATGAGGCTGAGGGTGATGACTATAACAACGATGGTGATATTGATGGAGGAATAGTTTAATGAGGCTGTAGGTGATGACTACAACAACGATGGTGATATTGATGGAGGAAGAGATTAATGAGGCTGAGGGTGATGACTACAACAACGATGGTGATATTGATGGAGTAATAGATGAATGAGGCTGAGGGTGATGACTACAACAACGATGGTGAAATTGATGGAGGAATAGATTAATGAGGCTGAGGGTGATGACTACAACAACGATGGTGATATTGATGGAGGAATAGATGAATGAGGCTGAGGGTGATGACTACAACAACGATGGTGATATTGATGAGGAATAGATGAAGAAGGCTGAGGGTGATGACTACAACAACAATGGTGTTATTGATGAGGAATAGATGAAGAAGGCTGAGGGTGATGACTACAACAACGATGGTGATATTGATGGAGGAACAGATGAAGAAGGCTGAGGGTGATGACTACAACAACGATGGTGATATTGATGAGGAATAGATGAAGAAGGCTGAGGGTGATGACTACAACAACGATGGTGATATTGATGGAGGAATAGATGATTGAAGCTGAGGGTGTTGACTACAACAACGATGGTGATATTGATGAGGAATAGATGAAGAAGGCTGAGGGTGATGACTACAACAACGATGGTGATATTGATGAGGAATAGATGAAGAAGGCTGAGGGTGATGACTACAACAACGATGGTGATATTGATGGAGGAATAGATGAATGAGGCTGAGGGTGATGACTACAACAACGATGGTGATATTGATGGAGGAATAGATGAATGAGGCTGAGGGTGATGACTACAACAACGATGGTGATATTGATGGAGGAATAGATTAATGAGGCTGAGGGTGATGACTACAACAACGATGGTGATATTGATGGAGGAATAGATGAAGAAGGCTGAGGGTGATGACTACAACAACGATGGTGATATTGATGAGGAATAGATGAATGAGGCTGAGGGTGATGACTACAACAACGATGGTGATATTGATGAGGAATAGATTAATGAGGCTGAGGGTGATGACTACAACAACGATGGTGATATTGATGAGGAATAGATTAATGAGGCTGAGGGTGATGACTACAACAACGATGGTGATATTGATGAGGAATAGATGAATGAGGCTGAGGGTGATCTCTACAACAACGATGGTGATATTGATGAGGAATAGATGAATGCGGCTGAGGGTGATGACTACAACAACGATGGTGATATTGATGAGGAATAGATTAATGAGGCTGAGGGTGATGACTACAACAACGATGGTGTTATTGATGAGGAATAGATGAAGAAGGCTGAGGGTGATGACTACAACAACGATGGTGTTATTGATGAGGAATAGATGAAGAAGGCTGAGGTTGTGTTTTTAACATGTCCATTCTGTTTTAATTGATGTCATTGTATTCCTGCCCTTTGTTTATAATGGAATGTTTTATTGCTCTTTTGGGTTTAATAGAAGCACATTTCTGTTTAATTGTTAGATGTGATACAGGCCGTTGTTGCAGGTCATTTACTATTGATGTCATGGTGAGGAGAACCTGAGTCTGATAAACCCCAAGAGTCTAATGGAATAGACAGGTTTGCTTCCTCCAAAGTACTGTCTTTTCATTGACCTGTTAGTTGTGGAGTTTGTAAATATATTTTATTTCACCTTTATTTAACAAGGCAAGTCAATTTACAGTATTGTGTAAATATTGTCATTTGAATATCTAGATCACCATTGTCATCTTTAAATAAATTAATAACTTCTGCACCTGATCCTGCCTGAATCCCTCAACATTTAACCAAAAATAGGATAACACACCGTACCAACATTATTCACTGTTGTCTTCCTATTTCCACAAATTGTGTCACTTAATAGGCACTTATTATAGTACTTTTTTTTTAGTTATTAATTTGAATGTGCTCTTTATGACAGAATGTTAAAATGAGGTGAAGATTTAGTGATGAATATAAACTGGTAATAATCTAGTGGCCAATCTTCATTGTAAAAGACCCAACATGTTTCTGATCAGATTTCAGTTTGACTTGGATGCATATTTGATGTGGTTGAAATACTATCAGCTTTTATGATGCTGATAAAGAGGCACCTTAACAGACATACTCTAACTGAGCAGTGTAGCCTATAGGTTATACACTGAGTGGACTAGATATTACTCTAACTGAGCAGTGTAGTCTACAGGTTATACACTGAGTGGACTAGATATTACTCTTACTGAGCAGTGTAGTCTACATGTTATACACTGAGTGGACTAGATATTACTCTAACTGAGCAGTGTAGTCTATAGGTTATACACTGAGTGAACTAGATATTACTCTAACTGAGCAGTGTAGTCTACAGGTTATACACTGAGTGGACTAGATATTACTCTAACTGAGCAGTGTAGTCTACAGGTTATACACTGAGTGGACTAGATATTACTCTAACTGAGCAGTGTAGCCTATAGGTTATACACTGAGTGGACTAGATATTACTCTAACTGAGCAGTGTAGCCTACAGGTTATACACTGAGTGGACTAGATATTACTCTAACTGAGCAGTGTAGTCTATAGGTTATACACTGAGTGAACTAGATATTACTCTAACTGAGCAGTGTAGACTATAGGTTATACACTGAGTGGACTAGATATTACTCTAACTGAGCAGTGTAGACTACAGGTTATACACTGAGTGGACTAGATATTACTCTAACTGAGCAGTGTAGCCTACAGGTTATACACTGAGTGGACTAGATATTACTCTAACTGAGCAGTGTAGTCTACAGGTTATACACTGAGTGGACTAGATATTACTCTAACTGAGCAGTGTAGACTACAGGTTAGACACTGAGTGGACTAGATATTACTCTAACTGAGCAGTGTAGTCTACAGGTTACACACTGAGTGGACTAGATATTACTCTAACTGAGCAGTGTAGCCTACAGGTTATACACTGAGTGGACTAGATATTACTCTAACTGAGCAGTGTAGTCTATAGGTTATACACTGAGTGGACTAGATATTATTCTAACTGAGCAGTGTAGTCTACAGGTTAGACACTGAGTGGACTAGATATTACTCTAACTGAGCAGTGTAGTCTACAGGTTACACACTGAGTGGACTAGATATTACTCTAACTGAGCAGTGTAGTCTACAGGTTATACACTGAGTGGACTAGATATTACTCTAACTGAGCAGTGTAGCCTACAGGTTATACACTGAGTGAACTAGATATTACTCTAACTGAGCAGTGTAGCCTACAGGTTATACACTGAGTGAACTAGATATTACTCTAACTGAGCAGTGTAGTCTACAGGTTATACACTGAGTGAACTAGATATTACTCTAACTGAGCAGTGTAGACTACAGGTTATACACTGAGTGGACTAGATATTACTCTAACTGAGCAGTGTAGCCTACAGGTTATACACTGAGTGGACTAGATATTACTCTAACTGAGCAGTGTAGCCTACAGGTTATACACTGAGTGGACTAGATATTACTCTAACTGAGCAGTGTAGCCTATAGGTTATACACTGAGTGGACTAGATATTACTCTAACTGAGCAGTGTAGCCTACAGGTTATACACTGAGTGGACTAGATATTACTCTAACTGAGCAGTGTAGTCTACAGGTTAGACACTGAGTGGACTAGATATTACTCTAACTGAGCAGTGTAGTCTACAGGTTACACACTGAGTGGACTAGATATTACTCTAACTGAGCAGTGTAGTCTACAGGTTATACACTGAGTGGACTAGATATTACTCTAACTGAGCAGTGTAGCCTACAGGTTATACACTGAGTGGACTAGATATTACTCTAACTGAGCAGTGTAGTCTATAGGTTATACACTGAGTGGACTAGATATTACTCTTACTGAGCAGTGTAGCCTACAGGTTATACACTGAGTGGACTAGATATTACTCTAACTGAGCAGTGTAGCCTACAGGTTATACACTGAGTGGACTAGATATTACTCTAACTGAGCAGTGTAGCCTACAGGTTATACACTGAGTGGACTAGATATTACTCTAACTGAGCAGTGTAGTCTATAGGTTATACACCGAGTGGACTAGATATTACTCTAACTGAGCAGTGTAGCCTATAGGTTATACACCGAGTAGACTAGATATTACTCTAACTGAGCAGTGTAGTCTATAGGTTATACACCGAGTGGACTAGATATTACTCTAACTGAGCAGTGTAGTCTATAGGTTATACACTGAGTGGACTAGATATTACTCTAACTGAGCAGTGTAGCCTATAGGTTATACACTGAGTGGACTAGATATTACTCTAACTGAGCAGTGTAGCCTACAGGTTATACACTGAGTGTACTAGATATTACTCTAACTGAGCAGTGTAGTCTACAGGTTATACACTGAGTGGACTAGATATTACTCTAACTGAGCAGTGTAGTCTACAGGTTATACACTGAGTGGACTAGATATTACTCTAACTGAGCAGTGTAGTCTTCAGGTTATACACTGAGTGGATTAGATATTACTCTAACTGAGCAGTGTAGTCTACTAATAGATTGAGTTCCCCCCTTTAGATATTAAGGACACCTTCCTAATATTGTGTTCCCCCCTTTTGTCCTCAGAACAGAATGGATTCTACAGGTGTTGAAAGCGTTCCACAGGGATGCTGGTGCATGTTGACTCCAACACTCCAATGTGTCCAGTTGGCTGGATGTCCTTTGGGTGGTGGAACACGAGCGTGAAAAACCCAGCAGCGTTGCAGTTCTTGACACAAACCGGTGTGCATGGCACCTACTACCATACCCATTCAAATGTACTTAAAAATGTTGTGTAGCTCATTCCCCCTCTTAATAGCACACAGACACAATCCATGTCTCAATTGTCTCCAGGCTTAAAATCCTTCTTTAACCTTTCCCTTTCCCTTCATTTACAAGTGACATCAATAAGGGATCATATCTTTCACCAGGATTCACCTGGTCAGTTTGTCATGGACAGAAAGGAGTCCTTAATGTTTTGTGTAAATGGCACAATAATTATACATTTATGAATTTTGTTATGAAGCCTATTGTTTTCTCTTTATTCAACCTGCCATCTACCCACCTGGGGACTGAGGGTTATGAGAGAACCCCCACATCACTAGCTTCTCTTTATACAACCTGCCATCTACCCACCTGGGGACTGAGGGTTATGAGAGAACCCCCACATCACTAGCTTCTCTTTATACAACCTGCCATCTACCCACCTGGGGACTGAGGGTTATGAGAGAACCCCCACATCACTAGCTTCTCTTTATACAACCTGCCATCTACCCACCTGGGGACTGAGGGTTATGAGAGAACCCCCACATCACTAGATTCTCTTTATACAACCTGCCATCTACCCACCTGGGGACTGAGGGTTATGAGAGAACCCCCACATCACTAGCTTCTCTTTATTCAACCTGCCATCTACCCACCTGGGGACTGAGGGTTATGAGAGAACCCCCACATCACTAGCTTCTCTTTATTCAACCTGCCATCTACCCACCTGGGGACTGAGGGTTATGAGAGAAACCCCAGATCACTAGCTTCTCTTTATACAACCTGCCATCTACCCACCTGGGGACTGAGGGTTATGAGAGAACCCCCACATCACTAGCTTCTCTTTATACAACCTGCCATCTACCCACCTGGGGACTGAGGGTTATGAGAGAACCCCCACATCACTAGCTTCTCTTTATACAACCTGCCATCTACCCACCTGGGGACTGAGGGTTATGAGAGAACCCCCACATCGCTAGCTTCTCTTTATTCAACCTGCCATCTACCCACCTGGGGACTGAGGGTTATGAGAGAACCCCCACATCACTAGCTTGCATGTTCTGCAGCCTTGTAAAGATAAGGAGGGAATGACTGGGAGGCAGGTTGGCATTTATTGTCATGAATCTTGTTCTGGAGGCAGTTCTGTAAAGTGGTCACTAGCTGGAACAGGCACAAAGTAATAAAATCTGATTTAAATCCTAACCTCAACCCCAACCACACTGCTAATCCTTCCCTTAAATTAATTAAGACCATAAAACAACATTATTTTCCAAAGCCAATTTTGACTTTGTAGCTGGCATATCTAGAGGAAATCACACAGTTCTGCCTCCAGGTCAAGATTCATGACAAACATCAACCTGCGACTGGCAAAGGCAATGTGAAATCAATAATGAAATTGGGTCAATGTCCAAGAGAGGGAAATTGTTTTCACAATTAACCAGCTTTTTTCTTGTTTTCAAGTATGTTTTATTATGAAAAGTGCAATATATCCATGTACAATTGTACAACTATGGAGCATATGTCCATATATAATTGTACAATTTACGTACAACAAATGATCACATTGGTATTTTAACGGTGTTATTGTTAGAGTTTAAATGTTTAACAGAGGATCTATCTAAAACAGTATAAAACAAGATGATAAACAGAGGATCCATCTAAAACAGTATAAAACAAGATGATAAACAGAGGATCCATCTAAAACAGTATAAAACAAGATGATAAACAGAGGATCCATCTAAAACAGTATAAAACAAGATGATAAACAGAGGATCCATCTAAAACAGTATAAAACAAGATGATAAACAGAGGATCCATCTAAAACAGTATAAAACAAGATGATAAACAGAGGATCCATCTAAAACAGTATAAAACAAGATGATAAACAGAGGATCCATCTAAAACAGTATAAAACAAGATGATAAACAGAGGATCCATCTAAAACAGTATAAAACAAGATGATAAACAGAGGATCCATCTAAAACAGTATAAAACAAGATGATAAACAGAGGATCCATCTAAAACAGTATAAAACAAGATGATAAACAGAGGATCCATCTAAAACAGTATAAAACAAGATGATAAACAGAGGATCCATCTAAAACAGTATAAAACAAGATGATAAACAGAGGATCCATCTAAAACAGTATAAAACAAGATGATAAACAGAGGATCCATCTAAAACAGTATAAAACAAGATGATAAACAGAGGATCCATCTAAAACAGTATAAAACAAGATGATAAACAGAGGATCCATCTAAAACAGTATAAAACAAGATGATAAACAGAGGATCCATCTAAAACAGTATAAAACAAGATGATAAACAGAGGATCCATCTAAAACAGTATAAAACAAGATGATAAACAGAGGATCCATCTAAAACAGTATAAAACAAGATGATAAACAGAGGATCCATCTAAAACAGTATAAAACAAGATGATAAACAGAGGATCCATCTAAAACAGTATAAAACAAGATGATAAACAGAGGATCCATCTAAAACAGTATAAAACAAGATGATAAACAGAGGATCCATCTAAAACAGTATAAAACAAGATGATAAACAGAGGATCCATCTAAAACAGTATAAAACAAGATGATAAACAGAGGATCCATCTAAAACAGTATAAAACAAGATGATAAACAGAGGATCCATCTAAAACAGTATAAAACAAGATGATAAACAGAGGATCCATCTAAAACAGCATAAAACAAGATGATAAACAGAGGATCCATCTAAAACAGTATAAAACAAGATGATAAACAGAGGATCCATCTAAAACAGTATAAAACAAGATGATAAACAGAGGATCCATCTAAAACAGTATAAAACAAGATGATAAACAGAGGATCCATCTAAAACAGTATAAAACAAGATGTTAAACAGAGGATCCATCTAAAACAGTATAAAACAAGATGATAAACAGAGGATCCATCTAAAACAGTATAAAACAAGATGATAAACAGAGGATCCATCTCAAACAGTATAAAACAAGATGATAAACAGAGGATCCATCTAAAACAGTATAAAACAAGATGATAAACAGAGGATCCATCTAAAACAGTATAAAACAAGATGATAAACAGAGGATCCATCTCAAACAGTATAAAACAAGATGATAAACAGAGGATCCATCTAAAACAGTATAAAACAAGATGATAAACAGAGGATCCATCTAAAACAGTATAAAACAAGATGATAAACAGAGGATCCATCTCAAACAGTATAAAACAAGATGATAAACAGAGGATCCATCTAAAACAGTATAAAACAAGATGATAAACAGAGGATCCATCTAAAACAGTATAAAACAAGATGATAAACAGAGGATCCATCTAAAACAGTATAAAACAAGATGATAAACAGAGGATCCATCTAAAACAGTATAAAACAAGATGATAAACAGAGGATCCATCTAAAACAGTATAAAACAAGATGATAAACAGAGGATCCATCTAAAACAGTATAAAACAAGATGATAAACAGAGGATCCATCTCAAACAGTATAAAACAAGATGATAAACAGAGGATCCATCTAAAACAGTATAAAACAAGATGATAAACAGAGGATCCATCTAAAACAGTATAAAACAAGATGATAAACAGAGGATCCATCTAAAACAGTATAAAACAAGATGATAAACAGAGGATCCATCTAAAACAGTATAAAACAAGATGATAAACAGAGGATCCATCTAAAACAGTATAAAACAAGATGATAAACAGAGGATCCATCTAAAACAGTATAAAACAAGATGATAAACAGAGGACACATCTAAAACAGTATAAAACAAGATGATAAACAGAGGATCCATCTAAAACAGTATAAAACAAGATGATAAACAGAGGATCCATCTAAAACAGTATAAGACAAGATGATAAACAGAGGATCCATCTAAAACAGTATAAAACAAGATGATAAACAGAGGATCCATCTAAAACAGTATAAAACAAGATGATAAACAGAGGATCCATCTAAAACAGTATAAAACAAGATGATAAACAGAGGATCCATCTAAAACAGTATAAAACAAGATGATAAACAGAGGATCCATCTAAAACAGTATAAAACAAGATGATAAACAGAGGATCCATCTAAAACAGTATAAGACAAGATGATAAACAGAGGATACATCTAAAACAGTATAAAACAAGATGATAAACAGAGGATCCATCTAAAACAGTATAAAACAAGATGATAAACAGAGGATACATCTAAAACAGTATAAAACAAGATGATAAACAGAGGATCCATCTAAAACAGTATAAAACAAGATGATAAACAGAGGATCCATCTAAAACAGTATAAAACAAGATGATAAACAGAGGATCCATCTAAAACAGTATAAAACAAGATGATAAACAGAGGATCCATCTAAAACAGTATAAAACAAGATGATAAACAGAGGATCCATCTAAAACAGTATAAGACAAGATGATAAACAGAGGATCTATCTAAAACAGTATAAAACAAG